>NC_083223.1:266626173-266844597 GCF_032191835.1 Heteronotia binoei
AGGAAGAGGAAGAAGAAGAGGAGAAGAAGAAGAGGAAGAAGAAGAGGAAGAGGAAGAAGAGGAAGAAGAAGAGGAAGAAGAAGAGGAAGAAGAGGAAGAAGAAGAGGAAGAGGAAGAAGAAGAAGAGTAGAGAAAGAAGAAGAGGAAGAAGAGAAGAGAGGAAGAAGAAGAGGAAGAAGAAGAGAGGAAGAAGAGGAAGAAGAGAGGAAGAAGAAGAGGAAGAAGAAGAGGTAGAGAAAGAAGAGGAAGAGGAAGAAGAGGAGAGGAAGAGGAAGAAGAAGAAGAGGAAGAAGAAGAAGAAGAGGAAGAAGAAGAAGAAGAGGAAGAAGAAGAAGAGGAAGAAGAAGAAGAGAAGAAGAAGAGAGGAAGAAGAAGAAGAAGAGAAGAAGAAGAAGAAGAAGAAGAAGAAGAAGAAGAAGAAGAAGAAGAAGAAGAAGAGAAGAAGAAGAAGAAGAAGAAGAAGAAGAAGAAGAAGAAGAAGAAGAAGAAGAAGAAGAAGAAGAAGAAGAAGAAGAAGAAGAAGAAGAAGAAGAAGAAGAAGAAGAGAAGAAGAAGAAGAAGAAGAAGAAGAAGAAGAAGAAGAAGAAGAAGAAGAAGAAGAAGAAGAAGAAGAAGAAGAAGAAGAAGAAGAAGAAGAAGAAGAAGAAGAAGAAGAAGAAGAAGAAGAAGAAGAAGAAGAAGAGAAGAAGAAGAAGAAGAAGAAGAAGAAGAAGAAGAAGAAGAAGAAGAAGAAGAAGAAGAAGATGAAGAGAAGAAAGAAGAAGAAGAAGAAGAAGAAGAAGAAATAGGATCTGTATCCTGCACTCCACTCAATCTCAGAGCGGCTCACAATCTCCTTCCCTTCCTCCCCAACAAACAGACACCCTGTGAGGTGGGTGGGGCTGGAGAGAGCTCTCACAGCAGCTGCCCTTTCAAGGACAACCTCTGCCAGAGCTATGGCTGACCCAAGGCCATTCCAGCAGCTGCAAGCGGAGGAGTGGGGAATCCAACCCGGTTCTCCCGGATAACAGTCCACGTACTTAACCACTACACCCAACTGGCTCTCTACAGGGCCACAGTAAAGGACTGAGCGATGCTGCCACCCACCCAGAGCACTGCACTGAGTGGCCAGGAGCTGCACGTTGCGCCCTACTTCTTCTCTTCGTGCCCCAGTTCTGCAAACCGGATTGTGTCACCCCACCAGGGCTGGGCCAGGGCTAGCGTGCCCCGACCTGCCTGGGTGAGTGGCCTGACAAGGTGGGTGCTGCTGCGGCCTCGCCGAACCACGCCCCGGTTGAAGTCACTCCCCGAAAGTGCCAGCCTGACTCAACCAGCAAGCCCGGGGGGGGGGGGGTGCCGCTGCCAGTCCTCACAGCCTGGCCCCTCAGTCTCTCACCCTGCCCTGAATCGACGAGGGTATAGCCGTAGCAGGAGCTCAGTTGGCACCTTGAGGGCCAAGCCTCGAAACCTGTCAGGGCCAAGGGAGAAGGGCAGCAAGCCAGCCAGGCAATGCCAGCGATACAGGGCAGAAGTTCAGGCCTGCCTTCCCTACAAAGTGGGCATTCAATGGAATTGCTGCGCAGTCGAGTTAGAACGGATAAAAGGAAGTCTTCTTCACCCAAAGGGTGATGAACACGTGGAATTCGCTGCCACAGGAGGTGGTGGCAGCTACAAGCATAGCCAGCTTCAAGAGGGGATTGGATAAAAATATGGAGCAGAGGTCCATCAGTGGCTATTAGCCACAGTATATTATTGAACATAAGAACATAAGAACATAAGAGAAGCCATGTTGGATCAGGCCAACGGCCCATCAAGTCCAACACTCTGTGTCACACAGTGGCAAAAATGTTATATACACACATTACACTGTGGCTAATAGCCACTGATGGACCTCTGCTCCATATTTTTATCTAAACCCCTCTTGAAGGTGGCTATACTTGTAGCCGCCACCACCTCCTGTGGCAGTGAATTCCACATGTTAATCACCCTTTGGGAACTGTCTGGGGCAGTGATGCTCTGTATTCTTGGTGCTTGGGGTGGGGGGCAAAGTGAAAGGGCTTCTAGACCCACTGGTGAACCTCCTGATGGCACTTGCGGGCGTTTTTTTGTCCATTGTGTAACACAGAGCGTTGAACTGGATGGGCCATTGGCCTGATCCAACATGGCTTCTCTTATGTTCTTATGGCCACTGCAGGACAGAGTGTTGGACTGGATGGGCCACTGGCCTGATCCAACATGGCTTCTCTTCTGTTCTTATGTGACACAGAGTGTTGGGCTGGATGGGCCATTGGCTTGATCCAACATGGCTTCTCTTATGTTCTTATGGCCACTGTGTGACACAGAGTGTTGGGCTGGATGGGCCATTGGCCTGATCCAACATTGCTTCTATTATGTTCTTATGGCCACTGTGTGATACAGAGTGTTGGGCTGGATGGGCCACTGGCCTGATCCAACATGGCTTTTCTTATGTTCTTATGGCCACTGTGTGACACAGAGTGTTGGACTGGATGGGCCATTTGCTTCCTTTTATCCGTTCTAACCTGACTGCTCAGCAATTTCATCGAATACCCATGAGTTCTTATATTGTGAGAAAGGGAGAAAAGTCCTTTCTCTACCTTCTCTATCCTATGCATACTCTTGTAAACCTCGATCATGTCACCCCTGAGTCGACGTTTCTCCAAGCTAAAGAGCCCCAAGCGTTTTATCCTTTCTTCATAGGGAAAGTGTTCCAAACCTTGAATCATTCCAGTTGCCCTTTTCTGGACTTTTTCCAATGCTATGACATCTTTTTTTGAGGTGCGGTAACCAGAATTGTACACATTACTCCAAAATGAGGCCGCCCCATCGATTTATACAGGGGCATTACGACACAGGGATTTATGCAGGAACTTCCAACTTAGCCAGCTAAACCGCATCAGGTTTGGAGGGTGGAAAGATCAGGGCCTCCCCAATGGAATTCCCAGGTCATGTTTGGAAATTCAGAATCCAGCCTCGTAACAAGAGAACCGATGTCAGCTCTTGGCTCTAGGGTTGCCAAGTCCAATTCAAGAAATATCTGGGGACATTGGGGGTGGAGTCAGGAGCAAGGGTATGACAAGCATAATTGAACTCCAAAGGGAGCTCTGGCCATCCCGTTTCAAGGGATTGTGCACCTTTTGAATGCCTTCCCTCCATTAGGAATAATGAAGGACAGGGGCACCTTCTTCTGGGGCTCACAGAATTGGACCCCCTGATTCAATCCTTTTGAAACTTGGAGGGTACTTTGGGGAGAGACACTGGATGCTGTGCTGCAAATTTGGTGACTCTAGCTCAAAAGCCAGCCCCTCCGGAGCCCCAGATACGCACGGATCAATTCATTATGGGAATCGGTGTCCATAGGGAACAATGGAGTGCCCAGCAGACATTTCCCTCCTCCCCGCTTTCTGATGACCCTGAAGCTGGGGGAGGGCCTCCAAACCAGGGGATCTCCTGCCCCCGCCTGGGGACTGGCAACCCCTCTTGGCTGCCAGCTCCCGCACGGGAGGTCTACACAAAGAAGAGACGTTTCCGTCTCTCTGCAACCCCACAGAAGCACACCTGGAGACTGGCTCTGGGTAGGGGTCCGAGGGCTGCATCCAGCTTCCTTTTTCCTGTGCACAGCGCTGAGGCCAGGTATGCTCTTTTGTGGCCAATGCACAAAGAACTGCCGGGTTCAACTGTTCTCTGAATTAAGCTATCCAACACCCCAGCTATCTGCCTGAGAGCCTCCAGTGAAATACTCCTACCCCAAGATTTATTTTAGCTCAGGGGTAGCCGAAAGGTGGCTCGGGGGCCACGTGTGGCTCCTTCACACATATTGTGTGGCTCCTGAAGCCCCCACCTCCCTGTCAGCTGGCTTGGAGAAGGCATTTGTCTCTTTATTTCACTGCTCCAAGCCAAGCCAGTAGCTTGGAGAAGGCATTTAAAGTTAAAGTTGCTTTCTTCCCACCTCTCTTTCCCTCTTCTCCATCTATTTTCCTTCCTTCCAGCCGACAGCTTGCAGAATGCATTTAAATAACTTTACTTTGGGAGAGCATGAGAATGCATTTAAAGCTAAAGTTGCTTTCTTCCCACCTCTCTTTCCCTCTTTCCCTCTATTTTCCTTCCTTCCTTCCAGCCGGTGGCTTGGAGAATTCATTTAAAGTTAAAGTTGCTTTCTTCCCACCTCTCTTTCCCTCCTCTCCCTCTATTTTCCTTCCTTCCTTCCAGCCAGCGGCTTGGAGAATTCATTTAAAGTTAAAGTTGCTTTCTTCCCACCTTTCTTTCCCTCCGCTCCATCTATTTTCCTTCCTTCCTTCCAGCCAGCGGCTTGGAGAATTCATTTAAAGTTGCTTTCTTCCCACCTCTCTTTCCCTCCTCTCCCTCTATTTTCCTTCCTTCCAGCCAGCGGCTTGGAGAATTCATTTAAAGTTAAAGTTGCTTTCTTCCCACCTTTCTTTCCCTCCGCTCCATCTATTTTCCTTCCTTCCTTCCAGCCAGCGGCTTGGAGAATTCATTTAAAGTTGCTTTCTTCCCACCTCTCTTTTCCTCCTCTCCATCTATTTTCCTTCCTTCCTTCCAGCCGGCGGCTTGGAGAATTCATTTAAAGTTAAAGTTGCTTTCTTCCCACCTCTCCTTCCCTCCTCTCCATCTACTTTCCTTCCTTCCTTCCAGCCGGCGGCTTGGAGAATTCATTTAAAGTTAAAGCTGCTTTCTTCCCACCTCTCCTTCCCTCCTCTCCAGCTATTTTCCTTCCTTCCAGCTGGCGGCTTGGAGAAGGCATTTAAAATTAAAGTTCTGCTCTCTGACTGAGCCACGGCTCCTCCCGAAACAGAACAGAGGGAGGAGCTGAGGACAGGCCGAAAGGACAGGGCTGCGGGGGGAAGCAGAGAGCCCACAAGGCCTCCCTTCATCCAGCCCAGCTGCAAGAAAACGGAAGCGGGGCGGGGGTTGCCCAAGAGCTCCACTGAGCCAGGACAGCTCTGAGAAGGGGGCCTGCCTTTTCTCAGAAAGGGAACACGCCCCGTTGTGCAAGAGACCCACCACTGCCAGCTGGGGGAACGGCGGCAGCCGGGTGGGGTCAGGAACAGGAGAGGAGACAGAATCCAAGGCACCAGCTTGCCCTGGCGCAATACCCGGCTGCCCAGAGTGGGGGCACGCATGCAAGAGCCCCCCCTCCCACACTTCTTTGGAAACTGCCAACTCCCCGTGCCTGAGCCAGGGGCACCAAGTCATGCCAAGGGTGGGTCACACGAAGATGCCATGGGAATCACACTCTAGCAAGGCAGAAAACAGGGGCTGGGTGGAGAAGCCCTTTGCCAGGGTTGTCACGTCCCGTTCAAGAAATATCTGGGGACTTTGGGGGTGGAGCCAGGAGACATTGGAGGTGGAGCCAGGAGCAAGGTTGTGACAAGCATGATTGAACCCCAAAGGGAGTTCTGGCCAGCACGTTTAAAGGGACCGCACACCCTTTTCAATGCCTTCCTTCCACTGGAAATAATGGAGGATGGGGACACCTTCTCTGGGGCTCAGAAAATTGGACCCCCTGGTCCAATCTTATTGAAACTTGGAGGCTGTTTTGAGGAGAGGCACCAGATGCTATGCTGAATTTGGTACATTTACCCATGCCCCCACAGAGCCCCAGATAACCACAGATTAATTCTCCATTATACCCTATGGGAACCAGTCTGCATAGGCTATAATGGCGTGCCAGCAGACATTTCCTTCCGCTCTCCCGCTTTCTGATAACCCTGAAGCGTGGGGAGGGCTTCCAAACCTCTGCTCTAAGCTGTGGAGTCTTGTGATGATATTGGATTTATATCCCGCCCTCCACTCCGAAGAGTCTCAGAGCGGCTCACAATCTCCTTTACCTTCCTCCCCACAACAGACACCCTGTGAGGTAGATGAAGATATTGGATTTATATCCCACCCTCCACTCCAAAGAGTCTCAGAGTGGCTCACAATCTCCTTTACCTTCCTCCCCACAACAGACACCCTGTGAGGTAGATGAAGATATTGGATTTATATCCCACCCTCCACTCCGAAGAGTCTCAGAGCGGCTCACAATCTCCTTTACCCTTCCTCCCCACAACAGACACCCTGTGAGGTGGATGGGCTGGAGAGGGCTCTCCCAGCAGCTGCCCTTTCAAGGACAACCTCTGCCAGAGCTATGGCCGACCCAAGGCCATTCCAGCAGGTGCAAGTGGAGGAGTGGAGAAAACAAACCCAGTTCTCCCAGATAAGAGTCCGCACACTTAACCACTACACCAAACTGGCTCTCGGGTGAGCAGAAATTCTACTTTGTGAGCTACTAGCATTAAAGTTGTGAGCTGCTGCATCGATTAGTCTGCTCTGGGGCCATTTTTTGTGAGCTAAGGCCGAAATGTGTGAGCCAGAGGCTAAAAAAACGGTGAGCTAATTCATGGTAACTCAGCTTCGAGGGAACACTGGTCACAATCCTGTCCCTTCCTCCTATCACACGACTTCTTGTCACGCACTTGCAGCTGAATGGGTCTCGTGTTTGGCAGGATCTGGAAAGGCCGAAGAGCGGCACGTAGGTCGTGCCGCTAAAGTACAGCAGCTTTGAGATGCCCAGTAGGACCAGGGGTCTCTCTGTAGTCCTACATCTAGTGGCTGGTCTGGAAAAATCCAGCTCAAGGCAGGAAGGTAACAGTCCTCTAACACCGGTTGTCACTTAACTGCAGGGCCAGTTAAGCACTAAGCAATCTAGGTGACTGCCTAGAGCACCAGCCTTCCAGGGGGGTGCCGAATTGGGTACCAAATTGGGCACCCCGCCACGTGATTCGGTGACATTATCGGCGCAGGGGGAGAGCCAAAAGTTAGCCTTGATGAGGGTGCCAGACAGTCTAGAACTGGCCCTGAGTGACAGTCCTCCAATACTGGTCGTCCCTTAGCATCTGTTCAGCAAATTGCCTTTTGACGGGGAAGGGTGAATACCGGCAGGGTGAATACCTTTTGCTAGAACTGTCCAACGTCAATTAATCGGATTCGTAATCACAACTGCCTTTTGGGTCATAGCAAAGCATCCCCCCCTCCCCCCACCAAGTCCAACATCTAGTGACCAGTCAGGAGAAAACATGAAGCTGCCTTAGGGATGCCAAGTCCGACTCAAGAAATATCTGGGGACTTTGGGAGCGGAGCCAGGAGCGAGGGTGTAAGAAGCAGGATTGAACTCCAAAAGGAGTTCTGGGTACCACATTTAAAGGGACCGTGCTCCTTTTAAATGCCTTCCTTCCATAGGAAATAATGGAGGATAGGGGCGCCATCTTTGTGGGCTCCTAGAATTGGACCCCCTGGTCCTATCTTATTGAAACTTGGGGGATGTTTTGAGGAGAGGCACTGGATGCTATGCTGAAAATTCGGTGCCCCTATTTCAAAAAACAGCTAATGATGACTGACCTTGCAAACAACACTTTTGATCATTTTCCTAATACGCAGGACCATCTGGGACAATATCCAAATTTTGTTTTTCAGAACGAGAAGTATGTGACAGAAATCTGCTCTGTTATCCAGGAATTTGAAAAAAAGATTCTGTGACTTCTAAAGAATTGAAAAAGTTGTGGCGTACTTGTCATGCCCATTCAAAGCAGATGTGGACATTAAGGTAAACTGCAGCTGCTATCAGTAAAAATTACTCATCGAACAAGGAATCTCTTGAAAACGAAATAGTAACCCTTAAAAATGACATTTTTCTCAAGACCCGCGCTGAGCAAGAATCGTTTTGGAAGCTAGTGCCTAGAGACAAATTTCTCAACTTGAGAAGATGCAGCGAAGCTGTACACTCCTGTTTCGGTTCAACTTATTTGTGTGAATCTGCGTTTTCCCATCTGAAAATGACAAAGAGTGCACAGCGCTCCAACATGACATATGAACAGCTCCAGGATTCCCTGAGACTGGCCCTCATGCAATATTCACCCAACTTCAAAAAGCTGGTGGATGAAATGCAGGCTCAGACGTCTCACTAATTAGCAAGAGCGAAGTTTTAAAGATTGCGCAAGATCAGCCTGGATCAATACTTGACCTACATTTAACACAAATTACTCAATGAAAGTTAAATAAAGTTATAACAATAAAAATTTAAGAGAAACTGTTCGCAGTTCTTTCTGAATCTTCGTCTCTCTGTTTTGTTTTCGCTTATTTTGCTTACCAGTAAATGACAGAAGGTGCAGTGTAAATGGGGGGTACGGTGGGGGGAGGCGGTGGAACCCAACTTTGGTGGGTTAAAATCTAATTCGAAACTTAATTTTCATGGTGGTACATCACCAGCACTTTTGTCCGGAAAAAATAGATCACGACCTGTTCGAAGTTGGGACACGCCTGCCCTATGGGAATCAGTCTCCATAGAGTATAATGGAGTGCCCAGCAGACATTTCCCTTCACCAGTGTTCCCTCTAAGCTGAGTTAGTGCAAGCTAGCGCAAAGTTTTTTAACCACCAGCTCACACATTTTTGTCTTCACTCAGGATAAAGGGCCCCTGACACTAATTAATGCAGCAGCTCACAACTTTCATGCCAGTAGCTCACTGAGAGCCAGTTTGGTGTGGAGAGCCAGTTTGGTGCAGACTCTTATCTGGGAGAACTGGGTTTGATTCCCCTACTCCTCCGCTTGCACGTGCTGGAATGGCCTTGGGTCAGCCATAGTTCTGGCAGAGGTTGTCCTTGAAAGGGCAGCTGCTGTGAGAGCCAGTTTGGTGTAGTGGTTAAGTGTGCGGACTCTTATCATTCCCCACTCCTCCACTTGCACCTGCTGGAATGGCCTTGGGTCAGCCATAGCTCTGTCAGAGGTTGTCCTTGAAAGGGCAGCTGCTGTGAGAGCCCTCTCAGCCCCACCCACCTCACAGGGTGCCTGTTGTCGGGGAGGGAGATAAAGGAGATGGTGAGTCGCTCTGAGACTCTTGAGTGGAGGGCAGAATATAAATCCAACGTCGTCTTCTTCTTCACAAAGTAGAATTTTTGCTCACAAGCCTCTGCAGCTTAAAAGCAACGTTGCCCTCCACCCCGCTTTCTGATAACCCTGAAGTGGGGGAAGGGCCTCCAACTCAAGGATCCCCTGCCCCCAACTGGGGATTGGCAACCCTAACCAAAGGTGGGCTGCGAGGGCCACAGTCCTCCCAGTTGGGCCAAGCACACAGAGGTAGACTGCCTCCCTGCCCGGAGGCTCCATGCCTCTAGCCCAGCCCTCGTCGCCTCTGTGACTTGGGCTGCTGGGCCCTCCTTAGAGACAGAGCTACCGCGTGCCAACAAACACGAAGGCGCGGCCCCTTTGTCCTTTGGCCAGACGCGGCTCCCCCACCACCTCCACCGCTGCTACCACCACCACCACCCAGGTCGTTCCACTTCCTGCTGTGCCAGGTGCACCCGACGGGGAGATAAGGTGGGCGAGGCCGCCTGGGAGGGGTGCGGGCATCTTGTGCGGCAAGAAGGGCTCCAACCAGTGGCATGGGGGGGGGCCCTGCTGAGAGGGAGTGACTCATCAGGGCTGGGAGGGGTGCCCGGGTGTTGCAAGCGGCCTTCCCTCTGTTGCAAGCCACGGGCGGTTATTAAAGTCGGGGCGGGGGGAGGAGGAAAGAAGCACGGGACGATGCAGAAAACAACCCACCCTGATCCCAGCAGCTTCCCTTCAAGCTCAGCTGAGAATCCAGAGAAGAGTCTTCTTTTACAGTGGCCCTTAGATGCTAAGGTTGCCAGCCTCCAGGTGGGGCCTGGAGATCTCCCGCTTTTACAACTGATCTCCAGCCGGCAGAGATCAGCTCCCCTGGAGAAAATGGCTGCTTGGAAGGGCGGACTCGGGGCATTGGCCCTGCTGATGCCCCTCCCCTCCCAAGCCCCGCCTTCTCCTAGCTCCGCCCCCAAAGTCTCCAGGTATTTTCCAACACAAAACTGGCAACCCCGTTAGACGCACCCACTGACAAAATATAATTGGCGCTGATAAATTTCAAAGAAAAAAAAACCCAGTAAGGAGCCACAGAAGATTTGTGGATGTTCCCTCCCCTCATTGGTGGATCTGTATAATATGGGATGTAAAAGGAAGATACAAACGATCTTAAGGGACCCTTCACATCCGGGCCACTTGCTATTTGAGATCTTACCATCAGGCAGGCGATATAGAGTGTTGAAGGCTAAGACAAATAGATTCAAGGGCAGCTTCTACCCAAGTGCCGTGGTTAGGCTAAATGAAGGGTCATGAATGGTTATTTGTTTTCAGATGCATTTAAATGGTCTATGTATATGTCCTTTTTTGGGGGGTGTTGATGTGTTGGTATGTTTGTGGAAGAGCACCTCATTTCGTTGCTCTCATTTTCTTTTTTGAGAACAATGACAATAAATTTATCTATCTATCTCAGGGGAAAGGTTTAGGGGCTTTTACCCAGCTGGCTTGGAAGCACTGAGGGCGGCACGCAAAGGTGCCTCTGAGCATGTGCAGAGTGCGCCCCTCTGCTCATGACACAACCACAGCCAGCTAGCTGCCTTAGACAAGATCACGCGTACGGGCCGTCGAGCTCTGAACGGCCTGCTCCGGAGGCCCCCAGCCGTTTTCAGCCAGAGCGCCCCTCTGGAATTCTGACACAGCGTGGTGGGCGCAGACACAAAATGACCACCGCAGAAGGCGGAGCCAGCCACAAAGCAATTTACGTTGCTCTCCTCCCTGCTTTAGCCTCGCAACAACCCTGCCAGGTAGTCTGACAGAGCCCACAGCTGGCCCAAAGTCATCCATCCAGCTTCCATGGCATGAGTGGGGATTCGAAACGGGGTTTCCCGGATCCTAGTTGGACACTCTGAAACAGGGTGGCCAATCCCCAGGTGGGGGCAGGGGACCTCCCGGTTTGGAGGCCCTCCCCCCACTTCACGGTCATCACAAAGCAGGGGGGGAGGGGAATGTCTGCTGAGCAATCCATTATTCCCCATGGAGACAATTTTCATAGGGTATAACGGAGAACTGATCTGCAGGTATCTGGGGCTTGGGAAGGGGGCTGTTTTTTGAGGTAGAGGCGCCACATTTTCAGCACTGTATCTGGTGCCTCTCCGTAAAACACCAAGTTTCAAAAGGACTGGACCAGGGGGTCTAATTTTCTGAGCCTCCAAAGAAGATGTCCCTATCCTTCATTATTTCCAAATGCAGAGAAGGCATCTAAAAGGTGTGCCGTCCCTTTCAATGTGATGGCCAGAACTCCCTTTAGAGTTCAATTGTGTTTGTCACACCCCTTGCTCCTGGCTCCACCCCAAGAGTCTCCTGGCTCCACCCCCAAAGTCCCCAGATATTTCTCGAATTGAACCTACTCTGAAAACAGAAGTCTAGTGTCCAGATTATGCTAAGTGGGATGGGATCTCTTTCCTCTGCTCTGGTTAGACCTCACCTAGAACAGCAGCTCTCAACCTTTTTGGCACCAGGGACTGGTTTCGTGGAAGACAATCTTTCCACAGACCGGGGGAGGGGGTTGGCGCTGGGGCTTTTCCGCCCCAGGCAACCCCTGGCCCACACCCTGCCCCTGTCCCTCAAGGAGGTCTTTAAATGGGTGGGGGGGAGACATGGCAAAAGGGACAGTACAGCACCTCTGTCTCACTCTGGGGCCTGGTTGCTAACAGACCACGGACCGGTACCAGTCCGCAGTCCAGGGGCTGGGGAACCCTGACCTTGAAGAAGAAGATATTGGATTTATATCCCGCCCTCTACTCCAAAGAGTCTCAGAGCGGCTCACAATCTCCTTTATCTCCCACCCCCACAACAGACACCCTGTGAGGTAGATGAAGATATTGGATTTATATCCCGCCTTCCACTCCGAAGAGTCTCAGAGCGGCTCACAATCTCCTTTATCTCCCACCCCCACAACAGACACCCTGTGAGGTAGATGAAGATATTGGATTTATATCCCGCCCTCCACTCCAAAGAGTCTCAGAGCGGCTCACAATCTCCTTTCCCTTCCTCCCCCACAACAGACACCCTGTGACGTAGATGAAGATATTGGATTTATATCCCACCCTCCACTCCGAAGAGTCTCAGAGCGGCTCACAATCTCCTTTATCTCCCACCCCCACAACAGACACCCTGTGAGGTAGATGAAGATATTGGATTTATATCCCGCCCTCTACTCCAAAGAGTCTCAGAGCGGCTCACAATCTCCCCCACAACAGACAACCTGTGAGGTAGATGAAGATATTGGATTTATATCCCACCCTCCACTCTGAAGAGTCTCAGAGCGGCTCACAATCTCCTTTACCTTCCTCCCCCACAACAGACACCCTGTGAGGTAGATGAAGATATTGGATTTATATCCCGCCCTCCACTCCAAAGAGTCTCAGAGCGGCTCACAATCGCCTTTCCCTTCCTCCCCCACAACAGACCCCCTGTGAGGTAGATGAAGATATTGGATTTATATCCCGCCCTCCACTCCGAAGAGTCTCAGAGCAGCTCACAATCTCCTTTCCCTTCCTCCCCCACAACAGACCCCCTGTGAGGTAGATGAAGATATTGGATTTATATCCCGCCCTCCACTCCGAAGAGTCTCAGAGCGGCTCACAATCTCCTTTACCTTCCTCCCCCACAACAGACCCCCTGTGAGGTAGATGAAGATATTGGATTTATATCCCGCCCTCCACTCCGAAGAGTCTCAGAGCGGCTCACAATCTCCTTTCCCTTCCTCCCCCACAACAGACACCCTGTGAGTTGGGTGGGGATGGAGAGGGCTCTCCCAGCAGCTGCCCTTTCAAGGACCACCTCTGCCAGAGCTATGGCTGACCCAAGGCCATGCTAGCAGGTGCAAGTGGAGGAGTGGGGAATCAAACCCGGTGCTCCCAGATAAGCGTCGCACACTTAACCACTACACCAAACTGGCTCTCCTGTCAAGTATTGCGTTCAGTTTCAGGCACCACAACTGAAGAAGGATAAGCCAAGATGGAATGTGGCCAGATAGGGTGGCCAGGTCTGTATTGGAAAATACCTGGAAACTCTGGGGGTGGATCCGGGAGAGGACGGGGTTTGGGCAGGGGTGGGGCCTCAGCAGGGGTCGTTTTGTAGAAAAATAGGTGGTGGAGCTCATTAGCATAATTGATTATGCCGCCCCCCCCCCCCACCAGCCAAAAGCAACCCGATTCAAGACAGGATAGCCTCAGGTGAGCGAGGCCTGCTTGGGCTGGCTAGAGATCCAGCCAGCCCAAGAAGGCCTTGCTCACCTGGGGCTCTCCTGGGCTGCCCCCCTCCACAGTCAAAAGGCCAGCAAGCCACCCTCCACCCAAAATCACATAAGAAGTGGGAAAGGGGTGTCACGGGCTTCTCCAGGGGTTAATGAGGGCCGCTGGGGATGTGGCAAAGGCCCTGGTGGCTGGCTGGCTGCCTGCTCTCCTAATCCAGGGATTGTTATGCAGCTGCACCTTCTATTCAATGGACAAGGTAGGTGGGGAGGAGGAGGGGGAACCCTCAGAAAGGTTCAGGAACTGTGCTCCTGTGAGCTCCTGCTGAATTCTAGGCCTGGGCCTCAGCATGGTCCAATGCCATACAGTTCACCTTTTAAAGCAGCCATTTTTAACAGGGGAGCTGATCTTTGCCAGCTGCAGATCAGCTGTAAAAGTGGGAGATCTCCAGGCAATGGTGATGTCAGAGGGTGTGGCCTAATATGCAAATGAGTTCCTGCTGGGCTGTTTCTACCAAAAAAAGCCCTCCCCCCACAAATTTCTTTACCTCCACCACTGGACAGTGTTTGCTACAATAGGAATGATGATTGGACCCAGGGGTGGAATTCTAGCAGGAGCTCCTTTGCATATTAGGCCACGCCCCCCCGATGCAGCCAATCCTCCAAGAGCTTACAAAAAAGAGCCTTGTAAGCTCTTAGAGGATTGGCTGCATCAAGGGGGTGTGGCCTAATAGCTCCTGCTAGAATTCCACCCCTGATTGGACCACAGCTGTGCACAGTGCTTTGCAGAGTAGAAGATGGTGGGTTCCCTGCCCCCAAACAGTTTACAGTCTGAAATCTGACACCAGTCAAGTAGGAAAGCGAATGGATAACTAGGGTAAAGCATATTCACTTTTACTAAATTTAACTTTTAATGAGGGGGGGGGAGGTCCATTTCAGAAACATTTCTACTGAATTTAACTTTTTAATGAGGAAAAAAACAGTTCTTGGGGAGGGGGGGAGTCCATTTCATAGAATCATAGCGTTGGAAGGGGCCCTAGAGGCCATCTAGTCCAACCCCCTGCTCAGTGCAGGATCAGCTTAGACTCAGAGCACCCCTGACAAGCGTCCGCCCAGCTGCTACTTAAAGGCTGCCAGTGAGGGCGAGCGCACCCCCTCCCTAGGCAGCTGGTTCCACCGTTGAACGACTCGGAATGTACAAAAGTTTTCCCTACTATCCAGTCAATACCTTCCAGCCTGTAATTTAAACCCATTAAATAAATTTGGCATCTGAAACGAGATGTTCTTGAGCCAGCCTCCAAGTTCAGAAACGAGAGTCCTTGAGCCAGCCTTAGGCTTCCCAATCCCCAGGGCCCAGCGGGGGATCCCCTGGTTTTACAGGCTTCCCCCCTCCCCCAGCCAGCTGGCCAGCAGGGGAAGCCCCACCCCCACAGCTATTATGAACCTCCATAACAATTCCCATAGGGAATGATGGGGAATTGATCTGCGGGTATCAGGGGCTCTGGGGGAGCTGTTTTTGGAGGTAGAGGCACCAAATTTTCAGTATAGCATCTAGCGCCTCTCCCGAAAATACCCCCCAAGTTTCAAAAGGATTGGACCAGGGGGTCCAATTCTACGAGCCCCAAAAGAAGGTGCCCCTATCTTTCATTATTTTCTATGGAAGGAAGGCATTTTTAAAAGGTGTGCTGTCCCTTTAAATGTGATGGCCAGAACTCCCGTTGGAGTTCAATTTTGCTTATCGCACCCTTGCTCCTGGCTCTGCCCCCAATGTCTCCTGGCTCCACCCCCAAAGTCTCCTGGCTCCACCCCCAAAGTCCCCAGATATTTCTTGAATTGGACTTGGCAACCCTAGCCAGCCTCCAAATTTCTTCGGGGACCCTGGAACACCTTGTGATTAGAATCATACAATCGTAAGAGTTGGAGGGGATCTCCAGGGTCATCTAGTCCAACCCCCTGCACAATGCAGGAAAAACACAAATACGTCCCCCCACATACTCCCAGTGACCCCTGCTCCATGCCCAGAAGATAACAAAAAGCCTCCAGGATCCCTGGCCAAACTGGCCTGGTGAAAAACTGCTGCCGGACCCCAAAGTGTTGATCAGCATTTCCCTGGGCGGGTAAGAAAAGGCCATGAGAACAAAACCCTAATGCAACCTTTCCTGCCCTTCTGCCAGCACATGCTCTGCCACTGAGCCACGGCCAGTCCCACAGACCAAAAACCGGAGAGGCCATGGCACCATCCGACAACGCAGAGGGAGCAATCTAGTTCAGCCAGCTCGGCTGGGGTCCCCGAAAGATGAGATCAGCAGTTCGCAGAGTGAATTCCAGGGAACCCTGGGGGGTTCTGAGAAACACTCCCAGGATTTCCTCCTTGGGATTACTACATTTCCCTGAAATAAAGCTGCCACCCCACCCACTCCCCCTCCTCCTCTCCAGTTAACACTAGGGCACGAGTTGCATCTTAAACTGAACACTCATTTCATCCAAGGGCGTTGGAGGAGGAGGAAGAAGATGACGATATTGGATTTATATCCCACCCTCCACTCTGAATCTCAGAGCTGCTTACAATCTCTTACCTTCCCTGCCCCACAACAGAAACCCTGTGAGGCAGGTGGGCCTGAGTGAGCTCTCCCAGAAGCTGCCCATTCAAGGATGGCTCTGTGAGAGCAACGGCTGACCCAAGGCCATTCCAGCAGCTGCGAATGGAGGAGTGGGGAATCAAACCCGGTTCTCCCAGATAAGAGTCCACGCACTCAGGTCTCAGATTCAGCGGGAGCTCACAGGAGCACAGCTCCTGAACCCTTCTGAGAGTTCCACCTCTTCCTTCTGAGAGTTCCACCTCCTTGTCCACTGAATAGTATGTGCAGCTGCATGACAATCCCTGGATGAGCTCCACCACCTATTTTTCTACAAAATGACCCCTGCACGCACTTAACCACTACACCAAACAGGCAGGGCTTTTTTTGAGCAGGAACGCAGTTCCGGCTGGCTTGGCGTCAGAGGGTTTGGCCTAATATGCAAATGAGCCACCCATGTAGTCTGGAGATGCGACAAAATCCCAGGAGACTTCCAGCTTCCACCTGGAGACTGGCAACCCTACCTGAGCCATTGCACTACAGAAAGGGGCTGGTAGACCCAAATTTATCCTGGATGGCCTCAGGTGAGCCGTTTAAATCACACAGAAGAGCTGGGCAAGTTGAGACTACAAAATCACCCCCCCCCCCCCATGAGGGCCCACCAGGCAAAGGCAGCAAATCCAGGAGGGTCGGTTCCCCCCCCCCCCCATAGCAGCTGTGGTCAGCTTGGGGAATCACAAGAGGTGAGTTTCTCCTAGAGGGGGACACTCCCCACCAAAAAGCATAACCCCTTCAGGGAAGAATGACTTCCATCCCCAAATATAGCAAGAAGCAGAGGTGGAATTCTAACAGGAGCTCCTTTGCATATTAGGCCACACACCCCTGATGTAGCCAATCCTCCAAGATCTTACAAGGCTCTTTTTTGTAAGCTCTTGGAGGACTGGCTACCTCGGGGGGGGGGGGGGATGCCCTAATATGCAAAGGAGCTCCTGCCAGAATTCCATCCCTGGCAAGAAGGTCATTTGAACTGCAGGAGCGATCGCAGGAGAAAACGTGCACGTTCCTCCCACAAGCCGTACAAAAACGGAAGGCCATTCTCCCTGTATTTTTAATTTATTTGCTTCAGTGATACCCCAGGGAGACCCCCAAGTAGCTTACACTGTCCCTCCTCTCCTCCATTTTATCCTCACAACAACCCTGTAAGGTAGGCAAGGCGGAGGAGGGGCAACCGGGTCAAGATCCTCCAGCAAGCTTCCACGGCAGAATGGGACTTCGAACCCGGGTTTTCCGGATCCTAGTCAGACACTCTACCATTCTACACTACGCCGGCTCCTGCCGCTCGGCTGGGGGACCAGGTCTTCTACCCCCAGCTCCCCTCCAGCAAGAACTTTTCATTGACTACTTTGGGAAGCAAACTTTAAAAAAAAAAAATCTATGTCTGAGGAAGAGAGCTGTGACTCTTGAAAGCTTGCATCCTGAAACTCGTGATGGTCTCCAATAGGGTTGCCAGGCCTGGGTTGGAAAATACCTGGGGACTTCAGGGGTGGATCTAGCATAATATAGGGGTATATATGAAGCTGCCTTCTACTGAATCAGACCCTGGGTCCATCAAAGTCAGTCTTGTCTACTCAGCCTGGCAGCGGCTCTCCAGGGTCTCAAGCTGAGGTTTCTCACACCTATTTGCCTGGACCCTTTTTAGTTGGAGATGCCAGGGATTGAACCTGGGACCTTCTGCTTACCAAGCAGCTGCTCTACCACTGAGCCAGCAGGGTTTGGAGGGAGGAGGAGCTCTGCATGGTCCAATGCCACGGAGCCCACCCTTCCAAGCAGCCATTTTCTCCAGGGGAGCTGATCTCTGCCAGCTGGAGACCAGTTGTAAAAGTGGGAGTTCTCCAGGCCCCACCTGGAGACTGGCAACCCTAGTATCCAAGGCGCTACTATACTCACATTTGTTTTTTAATAAAATGCAGGGCTTTTTTTTATATCAGGAGCTCCTCTGCATATTAGGCCACACGCCCCTGATGTAGCCAAACCCCCTGGAGCTTACAGGAAGCCCTGTAAGCTCTTGGAGGATGGGCTACATCAGGGGGGCGTGGCCTAACATGCAAAGGAATTCCTGTTACACAAAAAAAAGCCCTGAATAAAAGTAATTCTTCCTGAAATTTTGAAAGCTCAATACCGAGACAGGAGGATAGGGGAAGGAGGGGGTTGACGGCTTCCTCCCTTTCCGCGGCCTAGGGATGCCAAATCCCCAGGTGGGGGCAGGGGATCCCCTGGTTTGGAGCCCCCCCCCGCTTCAGGGTCATCAGAAAGTGGGGGAGGGGAAGGAAATGTCTGCTGGGCACTCCATTATTTCCTATGAAGATCAATTCCCATATAATGGGTATAATAGAGAATTGATCCACGGGTATCTGGGGCTCTGGAGAGGCTGTTTTTTGAGATAGAGGCACCAAATTTTCAGTATAGCGTCCAGTGCCTCTCCCCAAAGTACCCCCCAGGTTTCAAAAAGATTGGACTATAGGGTCCAATTCTATGAGCCCGAGAAGAAGGTGCCGCATCCTTCATTATTTCCATAAGGAGGGAAAGCATTTAAAAGGTGCACGGTCCCTTTAAATGTGATGCCAAAACTCCCTTTGGAGTTCAATCATGCTTGTCACAACCTTGCTCCTAGCTCCACCCACCAATGTCTCCTGGCTCCACCCCTCAAAGTCCCCGGATATTTCTTGAACTGGACTTGGCAACCCTAGTTAGGCCAAGCTTCCCTTTGGTCCAGGAGGTGCCCTTGGTACCGGATGTTTTTTAGAAGCGATGTGGATCTTAAAGAAGAGCGGGGCTGGGTGGGATCACCCATTCACCCCAGCTGGGAGGTTAAAAGTCGAAGGCAAGAGACAGGAAGAGGGGAGAAAGGAAGTTGCTGGCGAAACCGCGCAGGGACGAGGAAACAGGAAGGAAAGATTGAAGCAGCCGCAAACCCCTAAGGGGGCGGAGTAGGGGCCACGGCAGAACTTCTAACTCTTGCAAGTCCTTTCTCTTTCCACCCCATTGGCACAAGGAGTTTGGCCTTAGGCCCAGCCTCAAGGCCAACGTGAACTGCCCAGCCTATACAGCAAAAGGGGGGAGAGTAGTGCTAGGGTTTCCAACTTCCATGTGGAGACCGGAGATCTCCCCGAATTCTCCAAGCTAGGATCTCCAAAGACGAGAGCTCGGATCCCCTTCGCCAAAAGGAAGCTTCAAAGGCTGCACTCTGGCATGACAAGGGTTGCCAATCCCCAGGTGGGGGCAGGGGATCCCCCGGTTTGGAGGCCCTCCCCCCACTGCAGGGTCATCAGAAAGCGGGACAGGGAAGGGAAATGTCTGCTGGCCACTCCATTGTTCCCTATGGAGATCAATTCCCACAGGGTACAATGGAGAATTGATCCATGAGTATCTGGGGCTCTAGGGGTGGCTGCGTTTTGAGGCAGAGGCGTCAAATTTTCAGTATAGCATCCTCACCTCGAAACACCCCCCCAAGTTTCAAAAAGATTGGATCGGGGGGTCCAATTCTATGAACCCCAAAAGAAGGTGCCCCTATCCTTCATCATTTCCAAATGGAGGGAAGGCATTTAAAAGACGTAGTGTCCCTTTAAATGTGATGGTCAGAACTCCCTTTGGAGTTCAATTGTGCTTGTCACAACCTTGCTCCTGGCTCCACCCCCAGTGTCCCCTGGCTCCACCCCCAAAGTCACCAGATATTTCTTGAATTGGACCTGGCAACCCTACCCAAATTCAACCAGGCTCCTGGCTCCGCCCCATGTCTCCTAACTCCACCCCCAATGTGTCCTGGCTCCACCTCCAAAGTCTCCTGGCTCCACCTCCAAAGTCTCCTGGCTCCACTCCCAAATCCCCAGATATTTCTTTAATTGGACCTGGCAACCTTACCCAAATTCCACCTTCTCCAGGCTCCACTCCAAAAATCTCCAGGAATCTCCCAACCCAGAGTTGGCAGCCTTAGGAGACACAGCACAGTCAGGTCTCCAGAAGACAGCTGGGAATAAAACCAAGCCACCTCCCATTTCACCATCTTCAAGTCCTTAAAGGGCTGTCATCTAGAGGATGGGGTGGAATTATTTTCTGTGGCCCCAGAACTAATAGGTTGAAATTAAACCAAAAGAGTTTCCGTCTCAACATTAGGAAGAACTTCCTGACCGTTAGAGCGATTCCTCGGTGGAACAGGCTTCCTTGGGAGGTTGTGGGCTCTCCTTCCTTGGAGGTTTCTAAACAGAGGCTAGATGGCCATCTGACAGCGATGAGGATCCTGTGAATTTAGGGGGAGGTGTTTGTGAGTTTCCTGCATTGTGCAGGGGGTTGGACTGGATGACCCTGGAGGTCCCTTCCAACTCTATGATTCTATGATTTTCTTGGACTTCCGTCCATGGGACGGGGAGCACAGAACTTGCCGGGCAGTCGGCTTCCTTGGCTGAGGTTCCTTCTACAAATCCTGGGCCCAGCTTCAGGGAGAGAATGCAAAGGGAGAGACGGAGCCAGAAGCTGGGGGGGGGGGGAGAAGGGGGAGGGAGGAGGCGCCACTCTGGGAACATTGCAGGGTGGGACGCAGCCCCGCAGGGCTGGGGAGAGGCACCTTGGGTGGGGTTTCTCGAGTGGGCGGACGCCAGGAGCACAAAGGGGCAAGCTCGGAACACCACCGGGTGGATGGGTGGGGAGAACGAGAGACGCCAGGCACCCTGAAGACTTGCAGTCTGACCTCGCACTACGCTGCCAGTCGCTCGGCACAAGCCGTGCCACTTAAGTTGGCACTGGCCTGCAGTACGGCAGTTGAGCTGGCAATAGGCTCGGAAGGCCCCCTTCGAAAGGATCGGCTGAGATCGTGGAGAACGTCTGGGTGCTCAAGCTGGGTCCGTCCAATGCTTGCCGGGCGGTGCCAAGGTTACTGGCTGGTTCTGCCAGGCAGTGAACATATGAAGCGGCCTTCTACTGAATCAGACCTTTGGTCCATCAAAGTCAGTCTTGTCTACTCAGACTGGCAGCGGCTCTCCAGGGTCTCAAGCTGAGGTTTTTCACACCTACTTCCCCGGACTCTTTTTAGTTGGAATTGCCGGGGACTGAACCTGGGACCTTCTGCTTACCAAGCAGCTGTTTACCACTCAGCCACCATCCCTCCCCTAAAGGGACAAGGCAAAGGGCAACCCAATTCAGGTCTCAACGCCAACGTGCCCGTTCTTTTCCTGACCGGCCTCTGGGGCTTCAGTTGCTTCCTAACAGGCAGAGAGTGAATAGAGGAAACTTTGGCCTACCGCTGCATGCACCTGTTGAATTTCTGCCTTGCGCACACCGCTGAAAACACAAACCCTCTGTTGAAAAAGAAGTGGAACACCCTAAGCCACAGAAGCAGTGGAGTTAAAGTCCCCACGCATTTCTTTCCCCGTAGGCTGCAGGGGTGGGATTCTAGCAGGAGCTCCTTTGCGTATTAGGCCACACACCTCTGATGTATCCAATCCTCTACGAGCTTACAAGGCTGGGTTTTTTGTAAGCTCTTGGAGGACTGGCGACATCAGGGGTGTGTGGAGGAATATGCAAAGGAGCTCCTGCTAGAATTCCACCCCTGGGCTGCCCCCTCAACCTCTTCAAGGGCTATAAGACTGCAGAACATTTAGAATCAAATCAGAGAGTAAACCGAGGTCTTGTTTCCGCGCCAGGCCTCTGACCATATGCAGACTGCCCTTTTCACTGAGTTTCACAGATTAGGAGACAACGATCCCAGGCCACGGGGGTGACAGGAGGTTAGACCACAATATCTGTAATTTGGGGAAATCTCAAAGGCCTGTGAAAACAAGCAGGCTTTCTTCCCTCCCCCACGGCGTGACCTTATCCCCGCCAAGTCCGAGCGCTGAGCCAACCAGAGAGGCGACAGGGAGGCTAATCCTCCCGGCCGGCCAGCCTCAGCTCCACCCCACTGCCTTCGGCTTACGGCCGCCCACGGACACCCCGAATGCCTCCGGGATGTGCCGCCAGACTCTGGAGAATTCTCCTCGAGGAGAGCGTCGCCAGTTGTGCGCCAGCCAAAGCTGCATGCCCAGGAGAGCCAAGAGCAATAGTAACCCCTCCTCTCCGCCCCTGCCACGGCGGTATCAAGGGCACCCATGGGGTGGAGCCAGGAAAGAGCAGTGGCGTTCCTGTGAAGCTCAAGGGAAGCGGGTGCCAGGGTCCCATGCTCAGCCCCATAGCCCTGCCCTACTTCCCCCAAAAGCCGAGGGCTGCCAACCTCCCGGTGGCGCCTGCAGATCTCCTGGAATTACAACTCGATTTCCAGGCGACAGAGACCAGTTCCCCTGGAGAAAATGGCTGCTTTTGCGGGTGGACTCTATGAAGGCTTTTTTTTGTAGCAGGAACTCTTTTGCATATTAGGCCACACACCCTGATGCAGCCAATCCTCCAAGAGCTTACAAGGCTCTTATTACAGGTCCTACTGTAAGCCTTTGGAGGACTGGCTACATCAGGGGGTGTGGCCTAATATGCAAAGGAATTCCTGCTACAAAAAAAGCCGACTCTGTGGCATTATACCTTGCTATACCTTGCTCTGTGACATTATACCTTACTTAAACCCTACCTTGCCCAGGATCTGCCCCCCAAATTTCCCCACCAGCAGGTGGCCTATGCCTTTTTGAAATTCAAGTACCCATTCCATTTTAACAGGGCAGTGGAGGGCCAACTGGGATAGTGGTTACAGCCAGGGCATTTTTTGCAGCAGGGACTTCCTTTGCATATTCAGCCACACCCCCATGATGAATCCAATCCTCCAAGAGCTTTCCGGGCTCTTAGCACAGGGCCTACTGTAAGCTCCAGGAGGACTGGCTACATCAGGGGTGTGTGGCCTAATATGCAAAGGAGCTCCTGCTAGAATTCCACCCCTGTAGCCAATCCTCCAAGAGCTTTCAGGGCTCTTAGTGCAGGGCCTACAGTAAGCTCCAGGAGGATTGGCTACATCAGGGGGTGTGGCCTAATATGCAAAGGAGCTTCTTCTAGAATTCCACCCCGTAGCCCATCCTCCAAGAGCTTACAGGGCTCTGCGTACAGGGCCTACTGTAAGCTCCAGGAGGACTGGCTACATCAGGGGTGTGTGGCCTAATATGCAAAGGAGCTCCTGCTAGAATTCCACCCCTGTAGCCAATCCTCCAAGAGCTTTCAGGGCTCTTAGTGCAGGGCCTACAGTAAGCTCCAGGAGGATTGGCTACATCAGGGGGTGTGGCCTAATATGCAAAGGAGCTCCTTCTAGAATTCCACCCCTGTAGCCAATCCTCCAAGAGCTTACTTGGCTCTGCGTACAGGGCCTACTGTAAGCTCCAGGAGGACTGGCTACATCAGGGGTGTGTGGCCTAATATGCAAAGGAGCTCCTTCTAGAATTCCACCCCTGTAGCCAATCCTCCAAGAGCTTTCAGGGCTCTTAGTGCAGGGCCTACAGTAAGCTCCAGGAGGATTGGCTACATCAGGGGGTGTGGCCTAATATGCAAAGGAGTTCCTGCTACAAAAAAAAGCCCTGGACAGCCTCCGACGGGGGTGGGGGGAGGAGTCTATAAGAGCTTGCTTTCTGTGCTCAAGGGCCTTCATCCTCTACCCCATGGTGCCTTCAATGCCCCAGATCACACCCAGGCATGTTGCTATGAAATACCTCCCATTCCTCCCAGGGCACCATCAGCTCCGAATTCAAATCTCCCACTTAGTTCTTTTCATGTTTTTTTTAAAAGGGTGGGGAAGGAAACAGGGTATTCCTTTCCCCTCCTGGTTGCAATTACAGCCGCCCGGATCAGGCCGACCTAATCTACGTTAAAGCAATCCTATAAGCAGCCCCGACTGGCTGCCGGCCCGGCTCCTTTGCCCCACCAACGGGCTCCCCCGCTTCTTACCCCTCTGCTGCCCATGTGGACGGTGAAGAGCTGCCCAGGCGTCAGGAGGGTGGTGCCGGCAGTGAGCTGGTGGCGGCATTGAGCCCAGCCCAGCCTGACCTACTTCTCTTTCCTTTTTGTCACCTGCTCTTTCTCCCTCCCCAGGGAGGGGAATTCGACCAAGCCATGCCCACAGTCCCTTGGGAGGGGGAACGGTCTTGCCCCCCTACCACACAGGGACAAGTATGTTCCCTTTGGGGCTGCCTGTCTTTGGAACCCCCCTCCACTGGGAAAAAAAGGGGGGGACGTATTCCACCTGAAAGGACAGCAAACGCTTCCCCTCTGCCGACAAACTAGGTCGCCGGGCCCTAGAGCGGTGGCACAAGCAGGCAATCGATACTGCCCAGTTGCCTTGGCACGAAACGGGGAACAGTGCCCCGGGCCTACTAGCACCCATCTGACTTTCCCTGCCTGCTGCAAAGGCTGGAGGAGAGGTGGGGGGGGGGGAGACAGCACCTGGACCTGCCAACTCCGGCCCTCCCTCTCCTTGGCAGTGCCAGGGGCTGGCATGCAGCCCACCTTGGCCTCGCCTCCCTGCCGCTTCGCCCCCTGCCAAAGCAAGCTCCTGTTTCAGGCCTCGCCTGTGGCGTAGCTGCCAGGACGGCGTTGCATGCCACGGGGTTGCCATGGAGCACACGGGAGCTCAGGGGCAGCGTTGCCCCCACCCTGGCACAAAGAAGAGGGAGTGGCGGCAGCGATGGAAGGCGAATTTCTTGGCAGTTTCATCAGCCACCCCAGAGGAGCATGGCTGCTGCTGCCTCCCAGCAGCCGTGGCTCCCACGGCAACGCTAGGCCTCGCTGTGGTCTACTTGGAGCAAAGCTACCTCAGGTCCCGGATTCTTGCTAGCGATGGCACGTTTACAAAAAAACAGGCAGTGTAGCTCAGTGGTTACAATACAGTGGCTAATATGCCAGGCCAGTTCTGAGAAGACCTGGGTTCAAATCTGCCCGCGGCCTAGTCTATCTTGCAGGGTTGCTGTCAAGATGAAACGGAAGTGGTGAGAAACATGCCCATCGCCCCGAGTTCCTAATAAATAGCCTCTCCCTTCATGTCTGTTAAGGTTTCTGTCTTCCCTGTCCTTTGAAGGGTTCGGAGAGACATAGATGCTTTCCCCCTCCGCCAACAACCCTGTGAGGTAGGTTAGGCATGGAGACAAGTGACTACCTTAGTGTCCCCCAGTAAGCTTCAGGCCCTAAGTGGGGCTCAGGTCCCAGTTTCTCAGTTTCCTTGTTCAACCCTCAGAGCTGGTGTGGCCTTGTGGACAGCGTGCCAGACTGGGATCCTGGTTCGAATCCCTGTTTCCACTGTGAACACATGAAGCTGCTGTATACTGAATCAGGCCCTTGGTCCTTCAAAGTCAGTCTACTCAGACTGACAGCCACTCTGCAGGAACTCAGGCGGATGCCTTTCCCATCACCTGCTGCTTAGTCCTAACTGGAAATGTCAGGAATTAAACCAGGGACCTTCTGCATGCTAAACAGAGGCTCTCCCAATGAGCCCCGGCCCCTTCCCTTCCACAATGGAAGATGGCCAGGTAATCCTGGGTCAGTCACATCCTCTCAGCCTTGCCTCCCTTTCCAGAGTTGTCATCGCGAGACAACGAAGGAAGCGAAAATGTCATCCTAAGCTGCTTTGAGTCCCACCAGGGAGAAGATATATATAAAAATTAAGGCGTAAAAGCAAATGCAACTAACCACTACCCCATCACAGTATTCGGGGAGGGCGTTTCTTCTGAACTCTTTCCCCTTTGGCTGTTTCCCTGACAAAAACCAACTCTCTTTGACCCCTACTAGGAAAATGTCCTATGCATTGAAATCTCCATTTCCTGCCCCCCACTCCACCCAGCAGTTCATATTAGGAAGGAGTGAAGAAAGGGTGCTGTGTTTAGCCATGCTGGTCTCCACCGGCCTTCAAACCCCACCCTCTCCTAATGTCTTTACTGTTAACAAAAAAACTGCCTTATCTGATGCTTGTCTTTGGGGTGCCACATTTACTCCCCAGTTTCCCCCCCACACACTGCTTTAAACATCTTCTTAACAAGCAGAAGTCAACAGGTAGAGCTTTTCCTGCTCTCTGCCAAAGGGAACTTTTAACTCTCAAAAGCTTACATAAGAACATAAGAGAAGCCATGTTAGATCAGGCCAAAGGCCCATCCAGTCCAACACTCTGTGTCACACAGTGGCAAAAAATTTATATATATACACACACACACACACGCACACACACTGTGGCTAATAACCACGGACCTCTGCTCCATATTTTTATCTAAACCCCTCTTGAAGGTGGCTATGCTTGTGGCCGCCACCACCTCCTGTGGCAGTAAATTCCACATGTTAATCACCCTTTGGGTGAAGAAGTACTTCCTTTTAGCCGTTTTAACCTGTCTGCTCAGCAATTTCATCGAATGCCCACGAGTTCTTGTATTGTGAGAAAGGGAGAAAAGTACTTCTTTCTCTACTTTCTCCATCCCATGCATTATCTTGTAAACCTCTATCATGTCACCCCGCAGTCGGCGTTTCTCCAAGCTAAAGAGTCCCAAGCGTTTCAGCCTTTCTTCATAGGGAAAGTGTTCCAGCCCTTTAATCATTCTAGTTGCCCTTTTCTGCACTGTCTCCAATGCTATAATATCCTTTTTGAGGATATACATCCCCAAACTCCTTGCTGGTTCAGTCTGAAGTGCTACTGGATTTGAACCTTACTGTTTCTTGGCGTGGTGATGCGATGGGGGCAAGCTGTTCCTGTTGGATTTCTGCCTGCTATGGCGCTAGGTCCCTTGTGGGGGGCGTTAAAGAAGGGCGAGCATGACGGAGACTAAGCACCCCAAACCCATGTCAATCAGGAACATTCTGCCACTCTATCAGTAGAGCTATCCAACCTCCAAAATTTCTCTTTTTAAATTAAATAAAATTTAACATCAAATTAAAATTTTACATCAGGGATGATGTACATAAGATGTGGCTCTTTTATAACATGCCTCCTTAACGCAGTCGCCGCCCATATCTGACACAGGAAGGCTGTGGTTATGAAGTAAGGAGCAAAAAGCACTTTGCACATGCTCTGAGACACCGGTTATTTTTTGAAACAATGATCGGACAGTCGTGCGCTGCTGTCCGTCCTCCCAGCTTCACGTGAAAGCCAAGTTCATTTGACAATTTGCATTTCTTCAAATGACTTCGTGCACCCATGCAAATGAGCCGGCGGCGTTTCCGCCTTCTGGAAGAGTCGCAAACCTCCAGCGTTACCCACAAGAGTCCGCTTGTGCCTTTACTTCTGAAGCAAAGCAGCACTGGAGCTCATGGGCCACACAACCTCAGCCAAGAACTGGCACCGGGATGAAGCGGAGGGCCCAAGGAAAATCACCTCACACATGCTCAGAGGCAATCGTACGCCACCGCCTGCCATGAACCAAAAATAATTCCCATCCCGATAGGAAAGATAAGAGTGACGCCCGGCCCTGCCTGGAGGGCAGATACCAAGGCTCCGGTTAAATTTCTGTGGTCCTTATTCTTACCTTCTCCGTTGCGCTGACAGCCTGCTTGCTAATTCCTGCCCGGCACCCCTGTGCACGCAACCGCCTCCAATCCACTTTGCCTTCCCTAAAGCCCCCCCTCCCCCACAGCCACAAGGACACCTGGGGACACAGAGCAGGTGTATTCTTAGGCATACATCCGCCCCCACCCTGCTTACCCTTGCGCTGCCGGTTCAGAGCCCTCGGGGAGGGGGGCCGACGCAAACAAACAGGTGCGGCAGGCAGGCCTGCCTCTCAAGCCCCGGCGTGCGTGCCTGACTCTGGGAAGGGCACCCCACCTCTGGCACGCAGGTGGACAAATGACGGTGCCCACCTGGAGCCCGAGAGGAGGGGCTTCTGGCGCCACCGGCGCGGCGGGGAGATGCAACCGATTTCCACGCATCACCGGAGTTCTGAGACGACCCATGGGGTTCTGTCCAAAGCCATATGAAAAGTCCAATTTGATGCCACACAGCCCTCCTCGGTGCCCTGCTTGAACTATTGTGGAGTAACGACGACCTCATAAGAACATCAGAGAAGCCATGTTGGATTGGGCCAATGGCCCCTCCAGCCCAACACTCTGTGTCACATAAGAACAGAAGAGAAGCCATGTTGGATCAGGCCAATGGCCCCTCCAGTCCAACACTCTGTGTCACATAAGAACAGAAGAGAAGCCATGTTGGATCAGGCCAATGGCCCCTCCAGTCCAACACTCTGTGTCACATAAGAACAGAAGAGAAGCCATGTTGGATCAGGCCAATGGCCCCTCCAGTCCAACACTCTGTGTCATAAGAACAGAAGAGAAGCCATGTTGGATCAGGCCAGTGGCCCCTCCAGTCCAACACTCTGTGTCACATAAGAACAGAAGAGAAGCCATGTTGGATCAGGCCAATGACCCATCCAGTCCAACACTCTGTGTCACACAGTGGCCAAAAAACCAAGTGGCATCAGGAGGTCCATCAGTGCGGCCAGGACACTAGAAGCCCCCACACTGTGCCCCCGCCCCCCAAGCACCAAGAATACAGAGCATCACTGCCTCAGACAGAAAGTTCCTTCGCTTGTCCGATACCTCCCGGAGCCCAGTTTCCCCAGGGCTAATTTAGGTCATCAATTGGACAGTCCCATCAGCTGCAAGGGGCTGGCAGAATGTACCAGCCTGTACCAAAAAAAACCCAAAACACCCCTGCTTCCATGGTCTGGCATCAGTGCCATTGATTCAACCCTTTCACCTACAGTGCTGTCCAAGTGCAACGATAGGGTACTCCCAACGAAGATGCCATTCCCTATAACTTTCCCGTGTTTATGACCCCCCCCCCCCGCACACTTTTTTTTTGCTGTGTCCCACTGTGCCCCCCCCTTAATTCGCACACATCACCTATGCCTTGAACAATTAATTGGCTCTGGAGTCCTGTCAAAAGCCCTTCGTTTGCATTCCTCGCTATACAAGCCAATAGCAATAGCTGGAAATGCAAAACATGCCTTACCCATAAGCAGGCATTAAAGAAAGAGAGAAACTTTCATCCCTTTTAAGCCCCACAGCCTGCAAATGCAGGAAAATTGGTTCAAGGGCGGTGACAGATAACATTGGTTCCTACATAAATGCTAAACCGAGCCTCCACATTCAGGGGCAGTACACCTTGGTACCTCAGTTGCCGAGGAGACAACAGCTTGAGAGAGCTGCGGCCTCCATGCCGGGCTCGGCTTCCTGAAAACATCCGACTCACCGCTAGAAACAGAATCCTGGACTACATAGACCTATGCAGGGCCTGTCGAGATCTGAACTTGGCACCCCGTGGGTTTTTTAAACCTGGCATTCAGCATCGGACTGTGGGGCACATTCTGCCCACCGCAGGGGACGAGTGAAGGAACTCTGTGAGAAAGCCTGGCAAAAAGACGGCTGGCACCAACTCCAGAGGGCCACTGCCTGGCTTGCCAGGACAAACACCCATATCTACACCCCGCCAAGGAGGGCAGAGTCATCAGCGGGGTTGGCTGTGCCGGGGACTCCATCAGGAAAGCTGCCCCAAGGAAAACCCTGTTGTTGGTTACCAGGCACCGGAAGGTTGTTACTTTAAAGGCTCCGACATTTATGCCAATTTCTGTACCCATTGGCCCGGTTCTGGGTGCCATTCACAAACAGGATGTACATGGAAACAGCACTTGTTTACGAGGAATTCATTCCTTGTTCATAGATCCAGGAATAGGAGGAGAAAAAAACCATGCCGGGTAGCCTTCTGGTAGGACCAGGGCCACAAAAATTCACCCACCCGCTCACAAAATGTAATTCGCAATAGGATTTGGAACTCCACGAGATATATACATTTCCAGGGCAAGAGCGCATGCCGGTCGCTAGGAAGGGAGAGGTGGGGAAAATGAAAGAATGCGCCAACATGAAAGCAACCGTAAACGTTGGTAGCCGGAATAATTGGGCCCGCCGAGTAGACCTTTCCAGCTATGGCCTGCTCACACCCAAAAAGCAGCCCGTGACAAGAATCATGCTACAGATAAGAAGAACAGCAAAATGTTAAATTCAGGTGTGCCCAAACTTGCTTAATGTAAGAGCCACACAGAATAAACACCAGATGTCTAAGAGCCTCAAGACATGAACATCAGATGTAGGTAGGAAGGAAAATAGAGAAGAGTGAGGTGGAAAGAAAGCAACTTTAACTGCATTCTCCAAGGTGCCAGTTGGCTTGGCGAAGTGATTTAAAGAGAGAAATGCCTTCTCCAAGTTGGCCTATGGGGTGGTGAGGCCTTCAAGAGCCACACAGTATGTGTGAAAGAGCCACATGTGGCTCCCGAGCCACAGTTTGGCCACCCCTGGTCTGAAGCAACAGAACAAAGCTTGAACCCAGTGGCACCTTTAAGACCAACTAAGTTTGAGTCTGCGTATAGGCTTCTATGTGCAGGCAGGCTTCTTCACGTACACTGAAGCAAGACATCCACACAGGTAGAGAGAGAAGGGGAGTTCGTTGCCAGGATGGGCTAATTAGAGTCAAGATGCATAAGGAACCCAGCGACAGCTAAGACTGGATTAAAGCAGTCAGCGAAGACCTGGGAATAGCAGCAAATTAGCATACAAATCAAAGTGCGAACAAAAGTGAAAGCGGAGTCTTGAGTCCCACCTTTAAGACCAACAAAGCGCCAGCTCTTGTATGCATGCACACTACTTCAGATAAAGCAAATTAGCATACAAATAAACTGCGTCTGACAAACAGATGTGGGAACTAAGTTTGCATCCACTGGCACCTCAAAGACCAGCTTTCGTGTACAAGCAGACTTCCTCAGATAAACGGTAAGATAAAGCCCAATCCCAAAACCTGCCCAAGGGTGGGAACGACGCCCTCTCGGCGGGCGCAAACCAAGGAATGCCCGTCTGCCCACCCCTTCCAAATTGCTTTGGAAACAGGGCTTTAAAGGGGACCAGGCCAGTCTGAGAAGTACCCCCTCCCCAGTTTTGGCTAGAGCATTCCATATGGGAAGGGCAAAGTGGGAATCCAGGGGCCTGTGCCTCCCCACAAGGTATACCTGTACCGCCAAGGCCCAGACATGGCAGAGATATTCCCACAGCGCCACACCTCACACCTCCCCCAACACCCACACAATACTGTTTCTAACCGCCCACGATGTTCCCAGCCTCCAGGGGGCCCCGCACCTAAGGACGACATGTAACTGTTCGATGCCAACCTGGGCACCCCAAGACCCAGGGCAGTGCCGGATTAAACCCTGTGGAGGCCCCTAGACAGTCAAAATCTTGGGAGGGGAGCCCTTGCAAATTATCTCCGAGTTGGAACACCCGCCCCACTGCCTTTGGCCCCTGCGACAGCCTGCAGGCACCTTCTCAAAAGCCCCTTTGACAAAGCTGTGGGGCAGAGGGAGGCAAACTCGGCGACGACACCAGCAGCAGCCACACCAGGCAAACTGGGCAAAGAGCGTCTCAGTTGCTGGTTGCGGATGCAGGCTGGGAGGGCTGCAAGCAGGGGGGAATCTGTGGGGGGGGGGGGTTGGAAGCCAGCCTGGGACCCCTAACAGTGTGGAGGCCCATAGGCCAGAGTCTACTTGGCCTAATTGATAATCCAGCCCGACCCAGCGGCCAACACAGGCTGCAGAACTGCTAGGTAAACTGGCTAATCGCTGGGGCATGATTGCTTTGGGACAACACAATCTGAGCAAGGGGGAGCACTGGGGTCTCCTTTTCTCCATCCCGTATAAGCAGAAGGACATTTTTTTTGAAAATTGCTTTCTCAATAGAAAAAGGTGGGGGGGCCTACTAAAGCAACCCTTTCGTTTGAGGGCAGGGCAGGCCCCACTGGCTTCTACCCACGCCCCCCAAGGAAGGCTTAACCTGCCTCAAGGACCGGGCGGATCACGTTGGGTCAAAAGGGGAAGAGGGGCGAAGCGAAAGGGAGAATGGGGAAGGGAGTTTTAAGCACCGGGGGGAGGGGGGGGGACGAGTTGGGGAACTTGCCAGCCCAGGCCAGAAAAACCGAGCGCCACCGTGCAGACCAGACGGGCGCGACTCGGGATTCGAACTCGGCTCCCGGCGATCCATCTACCGGGAGGGGAAGGCGGAAGAAGCCTCTTGAAAGTTTGGAAGGGGGGGGGGCTTCCTAAAGCCTTGGAAAAGAGGTTAGGCAAAGGGGGGCAAGCAAACGCACACCCCAACTCCTGCCCGGCGGATCGGAGCTACCCCCCAGTCCCCGGAGCCGCACTTACCACCGCAGCAGGTCTCGGCGTGGCTCTCGGCGCGTTGGCCCCGGCGAAGGGGGGAGATTCTTGCTTGTTCCTCCGGCGAGCCGGGTCTCGGCGGCTGTGCGTGTCGGGCTCGATCCCTCCTTCTGCCTGGGTGGCCCTCCTGCCTTGCTTGCTTCCCCCCCACACCTGCAGCTTCCCCCCCCCGCAGCTCACCTGTCCTGGCCACGCCCCCAGCTCACCTGTCCTCTCCCGCCCCCCAGCTCAACCACAGCTGGAACTGGCGATCGCCGCCTCCCCCAATAAGGGAAAAGAAGCCAGCCCTCCTGTCCCCCCCTCCGCCGCCGCAGGACCGCCCCCTGCCCTTAGCTCCGCCTCACCTGCCCTTAAGCCCCGCCCTCCCGCCGCCCCTTCCCACCTGGCGGCGCCTCCTTCCCTCGCCATCCCTTCCTCCCCGGCTTTCCAAGCGGACCGCTCGAAGTCCCGCCTCCCGCGCCTGGCCATTGGCCGGAGGGAAGATCCCCGGGTTCTGATTGGACCGCGCAGCTGTCTGGGAGGCTTCTGGACCCGCCTCCGGGCGGCTGGCAGGGCCGCTTGGAAGCCCCCGCGCCGGGCCGGTGAGGCAAGGGTTTAAGCGGCTTTTGCAAGCGGGCTGGGCCGAGAGAGGCAGCGCCGAGGGGAAGCCGGTCAGTTGCGGGGGGGAGCGGAGGAAGGACTGACTCATCCAAGGCTTCGGAAGAATCCTTTGCAAGTGGAAAGGATGATTAAAGCTCCGGGGGGGGGGGGTAGCACTGGCCCTGCCATTAGGCAAACTAGGTGCTTGCCTAGAGCGCTTGCCTTCTGGGATTGCTGAATTGGAAACCCCTGCGTATGACCCAGTGATGTTATGGGGGGGGGGGCAGAAGTTAAACTTGCCTAGGGTGACAAACAGTCTAGATCCGGCTGTGGAGGAGGGACTTCCCGAAGGGGAAGGAAGGGCCGTGGAAGCCCCCTCCCAGCCCCGTGGAGGAGTTGGCCGCTGGCCAGGGCTCCACGCTGGGGGAAGTGCACAGCTGCCCAGCCCCCTCTGTTGGCCGCTTGGGTGCCAGGGAGCTGGCGCTGCCCACTCTTTGTCAAAGGAGCTAGACCGGCTGCCCTGGGTTTGGGCTCTCTGTAGGGCTGGCCCAAGACCGAGGTGGCCAAATTTGCTCAACATTAAGAGCTCTACAGAATAAACGTCAGATGTTTGAGTGCTGCAGGGAAGGAAGGGAGGAAAATAGATGGGGGAGGGAGAGGTGGAAAGAAAGCAACTTGGGACTTTAAAGGCACTGCCCAAGCCGCCTGCTGGCTTGGCTGGGAGAAGCGATTTGATGAAGAAGAAGGGGTTACAAACTCCTTTACTCCCCCCCCACAAGAGACACCCCAGGGCTTTTTTTTTTTTTTTTTTTTAGCAGGAACACACAGGAAAGCAGTTCAGGCTGGCTTGGCATCATGGGTATGGCCTGATATGCAAATAAGTTCCTGCTGGGCTTTTTCCACCAAAAAAGCCCTGAGACACCCTGTGAGGTAGGTGGGGCTGAGAGAGCTCTCACAGAGAAGCTGCCCTTTCAAGGACCGCTCTGTGAGAGCTATGGCTGACCCAGGGCCATTGCAGCAGCTGCAAAAGGGAGTGGGGAAATGAACCCGGTTCTCCCAGGTAAGAGTCCGCACACTTAGCCACTACACCAAACTGGCTCTCAAATGAAGAAGAAGATATTGGATTTATATCCCGCCCTCCACTCCAAAGAGTCTCAGAGCGGCTCATAATCTCCTTTACCTTCCTCCCCCACAACAGACACCCTGTGAGGTAGATGAAGATATTGGATTTATATCCCGCCCTCCACTCTGAAGAGTCTCAGAGCGGCTCACAATCTCCTTTACCTTCCTCCCCCACAACAGACACCCTGTGAGGTGGGTAGGGCTGAGGGGGCTCTCACAGCAGCTGCCCTTTCAAGGACCACCTCTGCCAGAGCTATGACTGGCCAAAGACCATGCTAGCAGGTGCAAGTGGAGGACTGGGGAATCAAACCCGGTTCTCCCGGATAATAGTCCGCACACAACCACTACACCAAAATGCCTTCTCCAAGCTGCTCGATGGGGGCAGTGGGGGAGCATCGTGAGCCACCAATATGTGTGAAAGAGCCACATGTGGCTCCCGAGCTGCAGTTTGGCTGTCGGGCACCCTAGGCAAGGGCTGACGTCTGGCAAACCCGCCCCCCTTGCACTGATAACCTCAGTGAGCCACATGGGGGCATCCAATTTGGCGTCCCCAGAAGCCTGGCGCCCTAGGCGATCGCCTAGTTTGCCTAGTGGCAGGGCCAGCGCTGGCTCTCTGGTCGCCTTGGGTCAGGGACGCCAGCCTCCAGGGCGGACCGGATCGACAGCTCCTCTCCAGACAACAGAGATCCATTCCCCTGGAGAAAACGGCTGCTTTGGAGGGTGGGCTTTGTGGCATTGTACCCCTCCGAGGCCCCTGTTCTCCTCAGGCTCCGCCCCCAAATCTCCAAGAGTTCCCCGACCCACTTGGGTGTCATAAAAGCAGGGGGCGTGTTCTAGCAGCTGCAGCAAAGGAAAGGAGACCAGGCCTTTGCCCCAAGGAGCATACAGAATGGGCATTGAAATACAAAGCAGTCATTTGTTTGGAGAGCCAGTTTGGTGTAGTGGTTAAGTGTGTGGACTCCTATCTGGGAGAACCGGGTTTGATTCCCCACTCCTCCACTTGCACCTGCTATCATGGCCTTGGGTCTGCCATAGCTCTGGCGGAGGTTGTCCTTGAAAGGGCAGCTGCTGTGAGAGCCCTCTCAGCCCCACCCAGCTCACAGGGTGTCTGTTGTGGGGGAGGAAGGTAAAGGAGATTGTGAGCCACTCTGAGACTCTTCGGAGTGGAGGGCGGGATATAAATCCAATATCTTCTTCTTCTACTGAAAAGGTTTCTGTGCCACCTTGCCACCCAAAGAGTGGTTCACAATCATGCCATGCAAGCCCTCTGGATGACTTTAGGCCAGTCACATGCTCTGGGCCTAGCCTACTTCACAGGGTTGTTGTGAGGACTGAATGGAAGAGAACATTGGACATAAGAGAAGCCATGTTGGATCAGGCCAATGGCCCATCCAGTCCAACACTCTGTGTTGTTCAGCCAGGGCTCTCCTTTCTTACATCAGGTTGCTTTTGGGTGGGGGATATGCTAATTAGTTATGCTAATGAGTTTCATCACCTGTTTTTTTACAAAAGGACCCTTGAATGCACGTATGTACCTGCATGGTTGCGGTGTGAAATGGTTGTGTGCCGCATGGATTCCTAGTGTTTATACATGCACATTAACTCCCATGTGCAATGGAGATGAGACCTGGCCGTTCTCTGCTCTGGGATGGGACTCCTGGAGATGCTGGGGAAGCAGCTGGAGATTTGGGGAGAGGGGGGTGGAGCATGAGAAGGGTGGGGTTGAGGGAAGGGAGGGATTTCCATGGGCTATAATGCTATAGAGCAGGGGTTGGCTGGACTTGCTTTATGTAAGAGGCACACAGAATAAACATCAGATGTTTGAGAGCCGGAAGGAAGGAAGATGGGGGAGGGAGGGAGAGGTGGAAAGAAAACAACTTGAAATGCATTCTCCAATGGCTGCTTTGGAGAGTGCTGTTGGCTTGGCTTGGTGAAGTGATTTAAAGAGAAATGCCTTCTCCAAGCCAACTGATGGGGCAGTGGGGGTTTTGTGTGGAAGAGCCACATGTGGTCTCCAGAGTCACCGTCTGGGCAGCCCTGCAACTGAGGTCACCTTCCAAATCTGCCACTTCCTCCAGGGGAACTGATCTCTGTTACCTCGTGTTGTAATCCCTGGAGATCTCCAGCTACTACCTGGAGGCTGAAATTACAACTGATGTGAGCGACACGAATAAAGTTGATTTTAATAGGTGCAAAGCCTCGGTGCTAAGAAAACCTCAACAATACATGAAAAACACTATTGTATGGTAGAAAAATATTCAGAAATTCAAAACACTTTACAAAACTACTCCTACGAAATATAATTGTGCCAATATGAATATATGAAGAACATATGAAGCTGCCTTCTACTGAATCGGACCATCGGTCCATCAATGTCAGTATCGTTTACTCACACTGGCAGTGGCTCTCCAGGGTCTTAAGCTGAAGTTTTTCACACCTACTTGCCTGGACCCTTCTTAGTTGGAGATGCCGGGGGACTGAACCTGGGACCTTCTGCTTACCAAGCAGATGCTCTACCACTGAGCCACCGTCTCTCCCTAAATTGGCATAAATTCCAGTTCATGAGTCCCAGAATGGAACGCCCAAATAACAAAGTCCCCAAGGAACACTTCAGATTTTCAATAAGAGACTTTGGGCTTTGCCTACTGAAATCGGAAGTGTTCCTTGCGGACTTTGTTTCTCAGCCACCTGGAAGTTGGCAACGTAGAAGCAGCTGCACTCTTTTTTTTTTTAAGGTAACGCTAGCAATTTACCTGTGCCAAACGTGAACAAGGTGTCTTCCCCACCCCAGGGCATTGAATGAAGCCTAGCAGGTGAAGGGGAGGGGGTGTTTGTGTGCGGGGATGGTGGGAAACAATCCTGGATTCCAGTAACTCCAATCCCGTCATCCAGAAATAACCTTCCTTGCCTCTTCTCTTGGAACCACGTGCTCCTTTCTGATTCCAGCACATTCCTGGGAAGGGAAGGGAAACGAACGCCTCTCTTTCACACACACACCCCCTCTCCGAGGTCTGTTCTCAGCCTGTCCAGGAACCGGGAATGGGCGGGCTTTTCCGGGGAGACAGGAAGGAGCGCCGCCGGGGAATTACGCGCGGTGGCTTTTGCGCGCCGAAAGTTTTGCGCGCGAACGAAGGCGCAGCGCTTGATGGCGCATCGCCGTCGCTCTTTCTTCTGTCCGGAGAGAAAAGCGGCGGGCGCATATGGATGGGACTGGATTTGTGAAAATGGCGCCTCTCTGGATTGGACCCAGAAACCGCGCGCCCCAAAGCACAGAGGTTCGGCGACGGCGCATCGTGGGCTTGCGCCACGCTCTAGCCCTGAGCCACGTCTTCCTTCGCTGGAGCATCCGGAGGAGGCCAGGGCTGGCCCCACAAGTGGAGGGTGTCGGGATGGAGGGGGGGCGGTGAGTTTTGACGGCTGCCTGAGCTGCCTGCTGTCAAGGAGAGGGCCCCACCTGCGCCGGCACAGGGTGGGGTTTGCCTCCTGTTCCTCGCTCCCCCTCACGCAGGTGACTTGGGTGGGGTCACACAAGTACAACCTGTTCCGCTCCGAGCCGACGGGTGGGACTGGAGCGCCACGTTCCGAGCGAGGCATTCACCTGGCCTCACCTTGGGGGACCCTCCCTCCCTTCCCGCCTGGCTCGGGCAGGGCAGGAGGAGTCCTCGTTCCCCCCCCACCACCACCACCCTCCGACCTGGCGCCTGCCTGCCTCCCCCTGGCCTGACTCAGAGACGCAACCCGCAAAGGCGCTTGTTTTGCTGAGCCAGGCGGAAAGGGGAAAGGCACCCCGGGCCCCACTGGCTGAGGGGAACGCAGTGCCGGATTAAATGGACTTCTTGATTGATTGCATTTATATCCCACCCTCCCCTAGCGGGCTCAGGGCGGCTAACAACAATTGACAAAACATCAGATTAAGAACAAGAGACCATAAAATCATTCGAACAATTGAACGGTTCGAAACAATTTAAAAATATAGTGTAATTTCCAGTATCCAAATGGCGGGTTTTAGTTCTTGTTGAGCGCTGCATCCCACCAAGTTATAGAATAATTCTTTGGCACTCTACATTTATACTGGGCTGGTTCCGGTGTCAATGGAACGGCTTCTAGATCCTGTGAACCTCCTGATGGCATTTGGGGGTTTTTTTTGGCCACTGTGTGACACAGAGCCCTTCCATTGACACCGGAACCACCACAGTATAAATTTAGAGTGCCAAAGAATTATTCTATAACATCATTGGATGCAGCGCTCAACAAGAACTAGAACCCGCCGTTTGGATCCTAGTGACTGTATTGGAAATTATGCTATATTTTTAAATTGTGATGAACATGTGGAATTCACTGCCTCAGGAGGTGGTGGCGGCTACAAGCATAGCCAGCTTCAAGAGGGGATTGGATAAAAATATGGAGCAGAGGTCCATCAGTGGCTATTAGCCACTGTGTGTGTGTATATATATTGGCCACTGTGTGATACAGAGTGTTGGACTGGATGGGCCATTGGCCTGAACCAGCATGGCTTCTCTTATGTTCCTAATGCTGCAGGGTGGTGAGATGGTGGTCTCCTCCCCATTATTTATTAAATGCTAGTTTAAATAATTCTGTCTTGCAGGCCCTGCGGAATTGTTGCAAGTCCTGCAGGGCCCTAATGTTTTCGGGAAGGGCATTCCGCATGACAGGAGTGGCCACTGAACAAGCTCTTACTTGAGTGTTGGACAGCCATGCTTCTTTTGGCCCAGGGATTGTAAGAAGATTCTGTGTACTTGATTGATATGCTCTCTGAAGCTCCTATGGCGGTCCCGGAGGTAGATAGGTCCCAGGCCATATAGGGCCTATGGAGGCTCCACTAGGCAATTGAAATTTTGGGCGGTCCCCAGGGCGGGCCTTGCCACTAGGTAAATTAGGCAATGGCCTAGGGCAGGGGTGGCCAACGGGAGCTCTCCAGATGTTTTTTTTTGCCTACAACTCCCATCAGCCCCAGCCAGCATGGCCAATGGCTGGGGCTTATGGGAGTTGTAGGCAAAAAAACATCTAGAGAGCTACCATTGGCCACCCCTGGCCTAGGGCGCCAGCCTCTTGGGGGCGCTGAACTGGATGACTTGGTGATGTTATCAGTGTTTGGGGGGGGTGGCAGAAGTTAGCGTTGCCCAGGGTGCCAGACAGTCTAGGGCTGGCCCTGGGGCCCCCTTGCAAATTATCTCAGAGTCTGACCACCCGCCCCACCTGCCAGGGAACCCGCTGCAGCCTGCAGGCCCCTTCTCAAAAGCCCCTTTGACAAAGCCGCGGGGGAGAGGCAAACTTGGCGACGACGCCAACAGCAGCCGCACCAGGCAAGTCGGGCAGAGAGCGGCTCAGTTGCTGGCTGCGTGTGCAAGATGGAAGGGCTGCAAGCAGGGGGGGAACCAGCGGGGAAAGCCGGCCCAGGGCCCCTAAAGGTGCGGGAGCCCATAGGCCAGTGCCTACTATGCCAGTTTGGTGTAGTGGTTAAGTGTGCGGACTCTTATCTGGGAGAACCAGGTTTGATTCCCCACTCCTCCACTTACACCTGCTGGAATGGCCTTGGGTCAGCCATAGCCCTGGCAGAGGTTGTCCTTGGAAGGGCAGCTGCTGTGAGAGCCCTCTCCAGCCCCACCCACCTCACAGGGTGTCTGTTGTGGGGGAGGAAGGTAAAGGAGATTGTGAGCCGCTCTGAGACTCTTCAGAGCGGAGGGCGGGATATAAATCCAATATCTTCATCTACCTCACAGGGTGTCTGTTGTGGGGGAGGAAGGTAAAGGAGATTGTGAGCCGCTCTGAGACTCTTCGGAGTGGAGGGCGGGATATAAATCCAATATCTTCATCTACCTCACAGGATGTCTGTTGTGGGGGAGGAAGGTAAAGGAGATTGTGAGCCGCTCTGAGACTCTTGGGAGTGGAGGGCGGGATATAAATCCAATATCTTCATCTACCTCACAGGGTGTCTGTTGTGGGGGAGGAAGGGAAAGGAGATTGTGAGCCGCTCTGAGACTCTTCAGAGTGGAGGGCGGGATATAAATCCAATATCTTCATCTACCTCACAGGGTGTCTGTTGTGGGGGAGGAAGGTAAAGGAGATTGTGAGCCGCTCTGAGACTCTTCGGAGTGGAGGGCGGGATATAAATCCAATATCTTCATCTACCTCACAGGATGTCTGTTGTGGGGGAGGAAGGTAAAGGAGATTGTGAGCCGCTCTGAGACTCTTGGGAGTGGAGGGCGGGATATAAATCCAATATCTTCATCTACCTCACAGGGTGTCTGTTGTGGGGGAGGAAGGGAAAGGAGATTGTGAGCCGCTCTGAGACTCTTCAGAGTGGAGGGCGGGATATAAATCCAATATCTTCATCTACCTCACAGGGTGTCTGTTGTGGGGGAGGAAGGTAAAGGAGATTGTGAGCCGCTCTGAGACTCTTCGGAGTGGAGGGCGGGATATAAATCCAATATCTTCATCTACCTCACAGGGTGTCTGTTGTGGGGGAGGAAGGTAAAGGAGATTGTGAGCCTCTCTGAGACTCTTCAGAGTGGAGGGCGGGATATAAATCCAATATCTTCTTCTTCTATGCCTAATTGTTAATCCGGCTCTGGCCAGCCCTGGATGCTGGGTTTTTTGCGGCCCCCAAGCCCACACCCCCATCCCTGCCTTCCCATGGGGATCTTTAAATTAGGACTAGGCAAAGGTCTTTGCCTCACTCAACGGCCTGGCTGCTAACAGGCCATGGACCGGTACCAGTCCGCAGCCCAGGGGTTAGGGACTCCTGGCCTACGGAACCGGTACCCCCCATGTGACTCAGTGCGAGAGGAGGCAGAAATTAGCCTTGCCTAGGGTGCCAATCTAGGACTGGCCCTGGGGGCGGGGAGGGGGGTTGAAGCGCAAAATTGGTAGCAACAGGCTAGGGTTGCCAGGTCCGACTCAGGAAATATCTGGGGACTTTGGGGGTGGAGCCAAGAGCAAGGTTGTGCCGAGCAGAGGCTAGACGGCCACCTGACACCGATGCTGATCCTGTGAATTTAGGGGGAGGGGTTTGTGAGTTTCCTGCATTGTGCAGGGGGTTGAACTAGATGACCCTGGAGGTCCCTTCCAACTCTATGTTTCTAAGCATAATTGAACTCCAAAGGGAGTTCTGGCCATCACATTTAAAGGGACTACACTTCTCTTAATGGCCTCCCCTCCCTTGGAAATAATGGAGAATGGGGGCCGCCTTCTTTTGGGGCTCGTAGAATTGGACCCCCCTGGTCCAATCTTTTTGAAACTTGGAAGGGGGTTTTGAGGAGAGGCACCAGATGCTATGCTGCAAATCTGGTGCCTCTGCCGCAAAAAACAGCCCCTCCCAGAGCCCCGGATACCCACAGATCAATTCTCCATTATACCCCATGGAGACCAGACAACGCTAAACCTCAGATGCCAGTCCTTGCTGGCTGTGGTGCAGCAAGGCAAAGTGGTGCAAAGGCTAAGCCCTGCCTCGTTGCCAACCTCCAGGGTAGGGATGGAGGGCTCGTGGAATTACACACGATCACAGGGATGATTCCCCCAGAAACAATGGCTGCTTTGGAGGCTGCGTTCTACAGCATCATAATCCAATGAGGTTCCTCCCGGTGGTATAATTATTAGATATATGTATATATGTCATGGGACATTCTGAAACATACAGCCCCGGGGCCAAAGCAGACCCTTGGAAGGCTCCTATCAGACCCCTGAGTAACTGGCTGTTGTCTGTTTCCTTCTCCCTCTCTCTTGCTTCCTTCTGCATAAGATCTTGCTTTGCAAGGCTTGCTCAATCGCACAGCAGAGCTACAGAGCAAAGCCTCTGTTTTCTCCATTGGCTGAGGCTCCTCCCTTGGGAAGGGGGGGGGGAGGCGCAGCTTGCTTTGCCTGGCTCTCTCAATCGCACAGCAGAGCTACTGAGCCAAGCCTCTCTTCCTTCTATTGGCTGAGGCTCCTCCTCCTTCTGGTCCCCTGAGGAAGGAAGGAAAGCCAGAGCTTCCTTTGCCCAGTGCCCTGGATCCCATGGGAGAGATACAAAGAAAGCACCTTTAAGACCAACACGTGCTAATGCTTTAAGAAGGTTTTTTTAAAAAAATCTTTGTGTTTGTGTGTATCCTTTATAAAGAGAGAGGCACCAAATGCTCTGCAGCGGAACATCTGGTGCCTTTATAAAGTTTATATTTCTGCTCCATGGTACATGCATGGCTCGGCCTAACATGACCCGGCCCGACGAGGTCTCATTTATGTTAGATCCAGCCCTCATAACGAATGAGTTTGACACCCCTGGTCTAAAAGGTAAAGGTAGTCCTCCTGCGCAAGCACCGAGTCAATACCAACCCATGGGGTGACATCACATCATGCCGTTTTCTTGGCAGACTCCTCCTCTGATATTTGTGCGACTTGGGTTTGGTCCTACTGGGCAGAGCTCTAGTTTCAGTTTCCAGTTGTTGCATGCGAGCTGAAGTTGTTGCTCGAGTTGTCTCCTTGCAAATAAACCTCCAGTGTTTTGAGCCAGCTTGTCTCTGCTGAATGGACCTGAGAACAGGAGACGGAGTGAGTACTCCAGTCTGGGAACCCACAGCCAAAGGGGAACATTGCACCCCAAATCCTGCATTTCCCTTGGCTCTCCCGAAATCTCCCAGAATTTTTCAACCCAGAACTGGCAAGTTTTTGTGGTTGTCGTTCAGTTGCACAGGAGTCCGACTCTTTGCGACCCCATGGATGAAGTCACGCCAGGCCCTCCTGTCTTCCACCATCCTCCGAAGTCTGCTCAAATTCATGTTCGTTACATCAGGCAAGCTTATTTAACTCCAATCATATTTTCTCCTCCATATTTTCTCAGGTTTGATTCCCCACTCCTCCACTTGCACCTGCTGGAATGGCCTTGGGTCAGCCATAGCTCTGGCAGAGGTTGTCCTTGAAAGGGCAGCTGCTGTGAGAGCTCTCTCAGCCCCACCTACCTCACAGGCAATGTTCCCTCTAAGCTGGGGAAGCTTGCGAGCAAAAATTCTACTTTGTGAGCTACTGGCGTTAACGTTATGAGCTACTGCATAAATGAGTGTGCTCTGGGGTCATCCTTCCTGAGCTAAGACAAAACTGTGTGAGGCGGAGGCTAAAAAACTGAGCTAACTCACACTTAACTCAGCTTAGGGGGAACATTGCTCACAGGGTGTCTGTTGTGTGGGAAGAAGATATAGGAGATTGTGACCACTCTGAGATTCAGAGTATAGGGCAGGATATAAATTAGAAGAAGAAGAAGATATTGGATTTATATCCCGCCCTCCACTCCGAAGAGTCTCAGAGCGGTTCACAATCTCCTTTACCTTCCTCCCCCACAACAAACACCCTGTGAGGTGGGTGGGGCTGGAGAGGGCTCTCACAGCAGCTGCCCTTTCAAGGACAACCTCTGCCAGAGCTCTGGCTGACCCAAGGCCATTCCAGCAGGTGCAAGTGGAGGAGTGGGGAATCAAACCCGGTTCTCCCAGATAAGAGTCCACACACTTAACCACTACACCAAACTGGCTCTCCAATATAATCTTCTTCTTCTTCGTCTCTTCCAGTGCCAGGGCTCAGTGCTGGAAAACCGTCACGCTCAATGTGCCCTTGATATACAGCCCACTTCCTGAAGTCACAGAAAGCAACAATGAAAACAGTTCCCTGCCCCAAGAAGCATACATTGTGCATTTCAATTATGAGAGAAGGAGGCAGGAGGTGAACAGGAAGAAGAGTATCCCAGTCGTATGATCCTCCTGTGGCTGAAGACGGAGGAGTTGAGTCGCAAGCAGTGCCCTCTGAGTTGGAGCATGCTGGCAGAGAGCGCTGCCCCATTGCGCAATCGGCATGCGCATGGTGACAAAACCAGGAGACAACTCCCTGCCCCGAGGAGCTTACAGCTTCCCTTTCGATGGAGGCGTTGTGGGCGGGGGGGGGGGACAGGGAGGGGAGAAAAGGCCGAAACAAGTTTCCAAGGGGAATGATTGGTCTGTGTATCAGTGCACTTACGTGTGGATCATGCCAAAGATGAACGCTCGATCGAATTTAAGACTAAAGTGCCCCTGAGCAGGTTCAGAGTACATTTTGCAAATGGCTGGGTTAACCCAGAGGGTCCTCACTCAACAGAAGGACCTTTCCCCAGCCTTTCATTGTATGTATCCACCCTCCGAGGAACCCAGAGTTCACTTTTTACACTTAACATAGGGTTGCCAAATCCAATTCAAGAAATATCTGGGGACTTTGGGGATGGAGCCAGGAGACTTTGGGGGTGGAGCCAGGAGACATTGGGGTGGAGCCAGGAGCAAGGTTGTGACAAGCACAATTGAACTCCAAAGGGAGTTCTGGCCCTCACATTTAAAGGGACTGCACGCCTCTTAAATGCCTTCCCTTCATTGGAAATAATGAAGGGTAGGGGCACATATATGAACATATGAAGCTGCCTTATACTGAATCAGACCTTTGGTCCATCAAAGTCAGTATTGTCTGCTCAGACTGGCAGCGGCTCTCCAGGGTCTCAAGCTGAGGCTTTTCACACCTATTTGCCTGGACCCTTTTTAGTTGGAGATGCCGGGGATTGAACCTGGGACCTTCTGCTTCCCAAGCAGATGCTCTACCACTGAGCCACCGTCCCTCCCCAGGCACCTTCTTTGGGGGCTCATAGAATTTGACCTCCTGGTTCAATCCTTTTGAAATCTGGAGGGTATTTTGGGGAGAGGAGCTGGATGCTATCCTGCAAATTTGGCATATCTACCTCAAAAAACAGCCTCCTCAGATACCCGTGGATCAATTCTCCATTATATCCTATGGGAACTGGTCTTCATAGGAAATAATGGCGTGCCCAGCAGACATTTCCCTCCCCTCCCCCCGCTTTCTGATGACCCTGAAGTGGGGGGAGGGCCTCCAAACTAGGGGATCCCCTGCCCCCACCTGGGGATTGGCCACCCTAACTTAACAACAACCCTGTGAGGTAGGTGAGGCTGGCCTAAGCCCACCCTGTGAATTTAATAGTTTGAACAGGGAGCTGAATGCAAGACTTGCCACGGGCCACAGCCAGGAATTAAACCATGATGACCTGACCGTGGGATGGTACAATCCCAAACAAACTTGAGGTACAGCATCTTCTTTAATTTCTTGTTATGCCATCAATATGCTTGGCATTTTACACAGCACAGGAAGACAGGTCCCTGCCCTGAGGTGCTTACAATCCTAAATTTGCCATAAAGCGTGTGGGGGTGGGGATAAGTGGCAAGAGGAGGTCATGCCTCATTCCAGGGACATACGTGTTTTGACTTTGTTCCGGTCGCAGGACATTTTTTCCTAAGATGCCAGGCTGACTGTCACTCTGTCCAGTTTCATCTCACGCTTCCTCCTGGGAGATGGGGGTGACATGCATGGTTCCGTCTCCCCATCTTGTTTTCACAACAACCCTGTGAGGTAGGCCAGGCGGAGAGTGTAACTGGCTAAAGTCACCCAATGAGTTTCCTGTCCAAGGCCACCTTTCCAGTTTGGTGCAGTGGTTAAGTGTGCAGACTCTTATCTGGGAGAACCGGGTTTGATTCCCCACTCCTCCACTTGCAGCTGCTGGAATGGCCTTGGTTCAGCCATAGCTCTGGCAGAGGTTGTCCTTGAAAGGGGAGCTTCTGGGAGAGCTCTCTCAGCCCCACCCACCTCACAGGGTGTCTGTTGTGGGGGAGGAAGGCAAAGAAGATTGTGAGCCACTCTGAGACTCTGATTAAGAGAGTAGGGCGGGGTATAAATCTTCAGTCTTCTTCTTCCTTAAAAAGCCAGTTTCAGAGGTTAAGTGTGTAGACTCTTATCTGGGATAAAAGGGTTTGAAAAAGCCCAGCAGGAGCTCATTTGCATATTAGTCCACACCCCTGTTGTTTCACGCAGGGCCAGTTTGGTGTAGCGGTTAAGTGAATGGACTCTTCTGTGGGAGCACTGGGTTTGATTCCCCACTTCTCCACTTGCAGCTGATGGAATTGCCTTGGGTCAGCCACAGCTCTTGCAGAATTGTCCTTGAAAGGGTAGCTGCTGTAAGAGTTCTCTCAGACCCACCTACCTCACAGGAAGTTTGTTGTGGGGGAGGAAGATAAAGGAGATTGTGACCGCTCTGAGATTCAGCGTATAGGGCGGGGTATAAATCCAATATCTTCTTCCATGAAAAAAGCTTTTCAACTTTTTTGAGAAACTGGGTAAGGCACCCTTTTAAACTGAGTATCTGCCTGAAATGCTGAAGAGTTACTAAGAGTTGTGTGTGACCCCACTCCTCAAGACTTTTTAAGCAGGAATGCAGTTCTGGCTGGCTTGGTGTCAGGGTGTGGCCTAATATGCAGATGAGTTCCCGCTGAGCTTTTTCTACAAAAAGATATTGGATTTATACCCCGCCCTCCACTTCGAATCTCAGCGTCTCCGAGCAGTTTACAATCTCCTTTATCTTCTGCCCCTGCAACAGACACCCTGTAAGATGGGTGGGGCTGAGGGAGCTCTCCCAGATAGGGTTGCCGATCCCACAGTTTGGAGGCCCTCCCCCCAGTTCAGGGTCATCAAAAAGTGGGGGAGGGGAGGGAAATGTCTGCTGGGCACTCCATTTTTCTTTATGGAGACCGATTCCCATAGGGTATAATGGAAAATCGATTCGTGGGTATCTGGGGCCTGTTTTTTGAGGTAGAGGCGCCAAATTTGCAGGATAGCATCCAGTGCCTTTCCCCAAAAAACCTCCAAGTTTCAAAAGGATTGGAGGAGGGGGTTCAAGTCTATGAGTCCCCAAAGAAGGTGCCCCTATCCTTCATTATTTTCAAATGGGGGGAAGGCATTTAAAAGGTGTGTGGTCCCTTTAAATATGATGGCCAAAACTCCCATGTTTGTCACAACCTTGCTCCTGGCTCCCCCTGCAAAGTCTCCGGTCTCCACCCCCAAAGCCCCCAGATATTTCTTGAATTGGACTTGGCAACCCTACTCCCAGAAGCTGCCCTTTCAAGGATGGAGTCTCAGAGCAGCCTACAATTACCTTCCTCCCTCATAACAGACACCCTGTAATGTAGGTGGGGCTGAGAGAGCTCTCCCAGAAGCTGCCCTTTCAAGGACAACTCTGCAAGAGCTATGGCTGACCCAAGGCCATTCCAGCAGGTGCAAGTAGAAGAGTGGGGAATCAAACCCAGTTCTCCCAGATAAGAGTCTGCGCGTGTAACCACTACACCAAACTGGCCATGTGTGAAACCATGCTGACATCAGGGGTGTGGCCTAATACGCAAATGAGTTCCTGCTGGGCTTTTTCGCCCTCCCCAAAATAATGAAGGATAGGGGCACGTTCTTTGGCGGCTCATAGAAGAAGAAGATATTGGATTTCTATCCCGCCCTCCACTCCGAAGAGTCTCGGAGCGGCTCACAATCTCCTTTACCTTCCTCCCCCACAACAGACACCCTGTGAGGTGGGTGGGGCTGGAGAGGGCTCTCACAGCAGCTGTCCTTTCAAGGACAACCTCTGCCAGAGCGATGGCTGACCCAAGGCCATCTCAACAGGTGCAAGTGGAGGAGTGGGGAATCAAACCCGGTTCTCCCAGATAAGAGTCCGCACACTTAACCACTACACCAAACTGGCTGGTCCAATCTTTTTGAAACTTGGTGTTTTGAGGAGAGGTACTGGATGCTATGCTGCAAGTGCGTTGCATCTAGCTCAAAACAGCCCCTCCAGAGCCCCAGATGCACACAGATCAATGTTCCAATATACCCTATGGGAATCGGTCTCCATAGAGAATAATGGAGTGCCCAGCAGACATCCCCCCCCCCCCAGTTTCTGGTGACCCTGAAGCAGGGGAAGGACCTCCAAACTGGGGGATCTCCTGTTCCAACCTGAGGATTGGCAGCCCTAGGTGGTACATGCAGGGTTGGTCCTAGAATGTCTGGAACCCTAGGTAAGGCTAACTTCTGGCATTCCCCCCCCATACTGATAATGTCACCAAGTCACATGAGGGATGCCCAATTTAGTGCCCCCAGAAGGCTGGTGCCCTAAGCAATCGCCTAGTTTGCCTAGTGGCAGAGCCAGCCCTGGGCACCTGGAAATCCCCTGCTATCGCTAGGGCTTCCAAGCCCCTGGTCCAGGAGGAGGTCCCCCCCACCCGGAGATTCCCAACCTGCTGGCCCAGAAGTGACATCACACCAGCGACCACTCTCGACCACTCTATGGTTTTCCCGGATGCTGTAGCCATTTGGGAGGGGAAACTATGGTACAATAGGTACCATAGACTTTCCCCCTCCCGAATGGTCGCAGCTTCCAGGAAAACCGTAGAGTTTCCCTGGTAAACGCCTAGAGCGGCCGTGCGCAACAGCACGATGACATCACTTCCGGGTGACATCGCACTTGGCAACCCTAGCTATTGCAGTTGATCTTCAGCAGACTAAGATCAGTTCCTTTGGAGAAGATGGCTTCCTCAGAGGGCGGGCTCTCTTCCCCTCCTAAAGCCTCCCCCTCAGGCTCCACCTCTTCAAATCTCCAGGTGTTTCCCAACCCAAAGCCAGCAAACCTCCCCCTGTAGCGTTTATTGTTCTGATTACTACTTAAGTCCGTTTGTAGGCCGATCCCCAGCGCAGCCTTTCCGAATCTCCCCCGCCCAGCCCTCTTTCACCAGCCAAGAATCCAATAGGATACCACCCAGTGTCTTTTTTCCCTCTCCTGCAGAGCCACACCCAGAATCCCATGTGGGATTTCTGATTCTGCAGACGAGATAAAAAGGCTTCCTCTGCCACAGGCTTCCTGTGTGGCCCTGGGCACCGCCCTTTTCCCCCAGCCGCTCCGTTCCTCTGCTTCACAATGGGCACCGTGACCTATTTTCTGAGCCTTTTTTCGAAGGCGAAAAGGTTTGGAGCCTCCTGGGCTCCTGGCCTGGGTACGACCGACACGCTACGTCATGTGGTAAACTGGAGTCGCAGCCGTGGGGCCCATCCTCTTCCTTGTCTGCCCCAACACACCAACTTAGGAAAGTCCCACCTTAGTGTCAGCACCATGCCTGCGGCCCCTGGGGGGAAAGAGAAGGCTGCTGGGGTGGGGGTGGGGAGTCCCACAGGAAATCCCCTGCGAGTCTCTAAACCCACAACTCTGTGGTAAAGCTGATACAACTGGGCCATTCCCCCCTCCTCGACTCCAAACTTGCTTTCACTTTTGGGGGACGTACACTTGTAAAAGATGAGGTTAGCCTGGGCATGTTCTGAGTTCAGTTTCCAGTGGTAGTAGTAGGAGATTTATACCCCACACTTCATGAACCAAGGGAGTCTCTAGGGTTGCCAATCCCCAGGTAGGGTCAGGGGATTCCCCGGTTTAGAGGCTCTCCCCCGCTTTAGGGTCATCAGAAAATGGGAGGGGGGAGGGAAATGTTCACTGGGCACTCATTATTCCCTATGGAAACCGATTCCCGTAGGGAATAATGGAGAATTAATCGGCAGGTATCTGGGCTCTGGAGGGGGGGCGGTAAAGACACCATATTTTTTTTGAGGTAGAGGCACCGTATTTTCAGCATAGTGTCCAACACCTCTCCTCCAAAGACCCCCCAAATTTCAAAAAGATTGGACCAAGGGGTCCAATTCTATGAGCCCCAAAAGAAGGTGCCCCTATCCTTCATTATTTCCAATGGAGGGAAGGCATTTTTGCAGTCCCTTTAAATGTGATGGCCAGAACTCCCTTTGGAATTCAGTTATGCTTGTCACAACCTTTCTCCTGGCTCCACCCCCAAACTCTCCTGGCTCCACCCCCAAAGTCCCCAGATATTTCTTGAATTGGGCTTGGCAACCCTAGGAGTCTTGGAGCGGCTTACAACCTCCTTTCCCTTCCCCTCCCCCACAACAGGCACCCTGTGAGGCAAGTGGGGCTGAGAAAACTCTGACAGAAACTGCTCTTGAGAGGAACAGCTCTGTGAGAACTCGTGACTGACTCAAGATCACATCAGCATTGCATGAAGGGGGGTGGGGAATCAAACCCAGTGCTCCCAGATAAGAGTCTGCGCACTTAACCACTGTACCACACTGGCTCTCTAAAGGGAGAAATGGAAAAAAATCATGTATGCCTTCCCCCACCCATAGTCCCACAGCAGCAGAAGTAGGGGGTCTCAACCTTCATTTGGGGTTCGGGGATATAATTACAATTCTACAGACGACAGAGATCAGTTCCCCTTGAGGAAATGGCTGTTTCGGAAGGTGGACTGAATGGCATTATACTCACTTGACCTTCCACCCTTCCCCAAACCCTGCCCTCCCAAAGTTGGCAACTTCAGAGGGAATGGTTTTCATTACCCAGTGAATACATACAAACACGAAGTTGCCTTAAATTGAATCAGACCATTGGTCCATCAAAGTCAGGGCTTTTTTGGGGGGGGTGGTGGTAGAAAAAGCTCAGCAGGTACTTATTTGCATCTTAGGCCACACCCCCTGAAGTCACCATTGTTTCGCATAGGGCTTTTTAGGTAGAGAAAGGCCAGCAGGGCCTAATTTGCATATTAAGCCACACCCTCTGTTGCCAAGCCAGCTGGAACTCTGTTCCTGTGTGTTCCTGCTCAAAGCCCTGCTCAAGGTCAATATTATCAGGTTAAACGTTAAAAAAAAACATTTTTTTTTTAAAAAAGCATTTGCTTTGAAAACACAGAAGCTTAACGCAGTATCCCTGATCTTCCATGTTTCCCAATTAAAGGGAAAATGCTGTTTAAAGAAATTGCAAAGATGACCTGACTCCTCAGGTAACAGGAGAAAGAAATTTTACTTTTCTCCCTTTCTCACAATATAAGAACTCATGGACATTCAATGAAATTGCTGAGCAGTGAGGTTAGAATGGATAAAAGGAAGTACTTCTTCACCCAAAGGGTGATGAACACATGGAATTCACTGCCACAGGAGGTGGTGGCGGCTACAAGCATAGCCAACTTCAAGAGGGGATTGGATAAGCATATGGAGCAGAGGTCCATCAGTGGGTATTAGCCACAGCTTATCGTTGGAATTCTCTGTCTGGGACAAGTAATGCTCTGTATTCTTGGTGCTTGGGGGGCACAGTGGGAGGGCTTCTAGCCCCACTGGTGGACCTGTCGGAGCGGGAGTAGCAGAGTGAGGGAGATGACTTGCCCGACACAGGGCTTCAGGAAAGAAAATCAGGCAGACACGTGCAACTAGTGCCAAAAGGTGTATTAACATATATACACAACAAGTGCTCTCTTGTGCAGTCTATACAATATCACCTCCACGGACAAAGTGCTTCGCCTAACCACCATCTCACAGGGAGAGACCTGTGTGATGCACACACAGATCATATATAGTCCAAGCAGCCAATCCTGGCCGTGCTGACTCAGCAGATTGCATCACTTGGCTTCTGCCGGCTCAAGCCGGTCTGCTGATCAGGTCACTGTGACCTAGCCTGGCAGCTAGATCACCAGCTGTCATACTGTGGCTGTCAGACTGGGTTTATGTAGATTCTTGCTCCAACAGGACCTCCTGATGTCACTTGGGGTTTTTGGGCCACTGTTTGACGCAGTGTTGGACGGGGTGGTCCATTGGCCAGATCCATCATGGCTTCTCTTATGTTCTCTTACTTACAGAAATAGAAGCCCGTCTTACATGACATATTCTCGTATAGGTAAATTTAAATTATTGTGAACAGATTAGCTTCCCAAAAGGTGAACTTGGTATAGCTCCAAGCCCAGGTAAGAGAAAGAAAAAGTAATAGGCCCCATATCAGATAAAATACAAAAGGTAAGTAAGTATTATGGGAGAGCCTAGAATAGGCAGCCCCCCCATCCCTTTCCCACAGTGGCAAGCAAGGACCAAAGGGGATGAACATCTACCCCAAGAGTGTCAAATGTACTGGCTCGTTCTGGGTCAATTCTCCCTCTGAGCTGCGGAGCCTTTGTGAGCTGCTGACATTAAAGTTATGAGCTACTGCCTAAATCCGTTTGCCATTCAAACATTTTTCTTGAGCTGAGACAAAAATGTGTGAGCTGGAGGCTAAAAAACTGTGAGCGGGCTCAGCTTAGAGGGAACACTGCTCAGGGTTCTTACCTGGCCTGCAAACAGCTGGTCATTGCCTCTATTGCCAGAAGACAGGCTATGCAGTATGTCCCTGTGTACCAAGGGTGTCCACATTGCAGCTCAGGAGCCACATGTTACGAGGCTCTCAAAGTCCCCAGACATTTGTCTCCTTAAATCACTTCTCCGAGCCAAGACAGCTGGCAGCCTGGAGAATGCATTTATATTTAAAGTTGCTTGTTTCCACCTCTCCCCCATCGATCTTCCTTCCTTCCTTCCTTCCTTCCTTCCTTCCTTCCTTCCTTCCTTCCTTCCTTCCTTCCTTCCTTCCTTCCTTCCTTCCTTCCTTCCTTCCTTCCTTCCTTCCTTCCTTCCTTCCTCCCCTCCCTTTCCTTCCCTTCTTTCTTTCTTTCCTCTCTCCCTCCCTTCCTTCTTCCCTCCCTCCCTTTCTTTCTTTCTTTCTTTCTTTCTTTCTTTCTTTCTTTCTTTCTTTCTTTCTTTCTTTCCTCCCTCCCTCCCTCCTCCCTCTGCTTCCCTTCCTTCCTTTCCCTTTCTTTCTTTCTTTCTTTCTTTCTTTCTTTCTTTCTTTCTTTCTTTCTTTCTTTCTTTCTTTCTTTCTTTCTTTCCTCCCTCCCTCTCCTTCCTTCCTTCCTTCCTTCCTTCCTTCCTCTTTCTTTCTTTCTTTCTTTCTTTCTTTCTTTCTTTCTTTCTTTCTTTCTTTCTTTCTTTCTTTCTTTCTTTCTTCTTGTCTCACAGCTCTGAGCTGTGAGACATCTGGTCTTCATGTCTTGTGGCTCTCAAACATCTGACGTTTGCTCTTTGTGGCTCTTACATTAAGCAAGGTTGGCCACCCCTGCTGTAGACTGTAATGAGTGACGGGTGGTGGAAGTGGGAGGGGGGGCATCAGAGAGAGAGAGACTGTAAGGAAATACTGCTAGAGTGTTAATGTTTAAAGCATGTTTGTACTTTGAGTAAAAATATCGTTAATGGTGTTTCCCTGTGTCCTTTATAAACTTTATATCTCTGCTACCTGGCATTGCATTTTATGACACATGGCCTGGTCCCACGAAGTGACATTTATGACAGATCCATCCCTCGTGCCAAATGAGTTTGATGCCTAATTTTATCAAACCTTGGGGGCATTCCTTCCAGCACAGAGCTGACCAATGACTGACAAAAGCTTCATATGAACAAACAGCACAAAACTATTTAGACAGGGGTGGCCAGACTAGCCACATAGTATAAATGTCAGATGTTTGAGAGCCACAAGACATGAACTGATGTTTGAGAGCCACAAGACAGGAAGGAAAGAAAGAAAGAAAATAGATGGGGGAGGGAGAGAGGTGGAAATAAAAAATTCTCCAAGCCGCTGGCTGGCTTGGCTTGGAGAAGTGATTTAAAGAAAGAAATGCCTTCTCCAAGTCAGCTGACAGGGTGGTGGAGGCTTCAAGAGCCACACGATATGTGTGAAAGAGCCACATGTGACTCCCGAGTCGCAATCTGGCCACCCCCGATTTAGACCATTCACATGTATTGTTCAGCAATCGTGATCGACACGCCCTGTAAGGTAGGCCCATGCTGTCATCTTCCCGCATTGCAAGAGTTGAGGATTAGTCGCTGGTGGCTTGCCAAAGGTCATACAGTTAGTCTGTGGCGGAGCTGAAATTCAAACTGAGGACTTCTTGGTTTTCGACTTCTTTCTCCCCTCCTCTTGCTTATGACACAGGAGTACCAGAATTTATAAGGTTGCCAATCCCCAGTTGGGGGAAGGGGATCCCCCAGTTTGGAGGCCCTCCCCCCGCTTCAGGGTTATCAGAAAGCTGGGCACTCCATTATTCCCTTTGAGACCAATTCCCATAGGGCATAATATAGAATTGATCCATGGGTATCTGGAGCTCGGGGGGGGGGGGCTGTTTTTTGAGGTAGAGACACCAAATTTTCAGCATAGAATCCAGTGCCTCTCCTCAAAACACCTCCCGAGTTTAAAAAAGATTGGATCAGGGGGTCCAATTCTATGAGCCCCCAAAAAGGTGCCCCTATCTTTCATTATTTCCAATGGAGGGAAGGCATTTAAAAGGTGTGCGGTCCCTTTAAATGTGATGCCCAGAACTCCCTTTGGAGTCCAATTATGTTTGTCACATCGTTGCTTATGGCTCCATCCCCCCAAAGTCCAAAGTCCCTAGATATTTCTTGAGGCAGACGTGGCAACCCCAAGAATTTAAGAGATTTGGGGAGGGGGGGTGTTGTTTAGGGTTGCCAATCTCTAGGTGGGGGCAGAGGATCCCCCGGTTTGGAGGCCCTCCCCCCGCTTCAGGGTCATCAGAAAGGGGGGGAAGGGAGGGAAATGTCTGCTGGGAACTCTATTATTCCCTAGGGAGACTTATTCCCATAGGAAATGATAGAGAATCTACCTATCCTTCATTAGTTCCAATGGAGGGAAAGCATTAAAAGGTGTGCAATCCTTTAAATGTGATGGCCAGAACTCCCTTTAAAGTTCAATTATGTTTGTCACACACCTGTTGCTCTGGCTCCACCCCAATGTCTCCTGACTCCACCGCCAAAGTCCCCAGATATTTCTTGAGTGGGACTTGGCAACCCTAGTGTTGTTTGCAATCACTTGGAAAGGCACAAGTTCTGGTGGTGTGTTGAGTCTGCTGCGGATTGTGGGTGTTGGAAGCATCGCCTCATGTTTGTGGGGTGCACTGATTGAACAGGCCCGCTCGCAGTCAGCCAAAGCGCACCTTGCGGCTTTCCAGAGCAGACGGCTGTTCTCACAGCACCGGCTTTGGGGGCGTCAGCCTGGGGGGCAGCCTTCCTGTGTCAACCACTTCAGAGGGGCTGGGGGGAGAAGGTGGGAAGAGGTACAAAAGCCGAGCAGCTGTGTGGCAGAAACTGCTCTCCGCCACCCCAGGCTGGCAAGCAGCGAAACCAAGCCCACCGCTTGACTTCTAATTTGGATCCCTGAGAGGGATATGGTTTCTGTCACATGGGGAAGGTAGGAGACCCCTGGCTTCCCACTTTCACTTCCTCCACACACACTTCCTCCCCCCCCCCCCATCAACTCTCACTCCACCCCTAACCAATGCAAGAGGGCCATGTTTTTATACAAATGTGGCAATCTGAAGGCAAAACACAAGGCTTGAAAGACTTTCCCTATGAAGGAAGGTTAAAGTAAATAAAATGATGTATTTTAAATCTATTAACTGGTTTTTATATGTTTAATTTTTAATTGTTAAATTTAAAGTTTTATCTATTAATGTAAATGTATAAAATGCTGTTAGCCGCCCTGAGCCACCTAGGCGGGGAGGGCGGGATACAAATAAAATCTATTATTATATTATTATTATTATAAAGAGCTTGGGGCTCTTTAGCTTGGAGAAACGTCAACTGAGGGGTGACATGATAGAGGTTTAAGAACATAAGAACATAAGAGAAGCCATGTTAGATCAGGCCAATGGCCCATCCAGTCCAACATTCTGTGTCACACAGCGGCCAAATATATATATATATATATATATATATATATATATATATATATATATATATATATATATATTATATATATATATATATATATATATATATATATACATACACACACACACTGTGGCTAATAGCCACTTTACAAGATTACGCATGGGATACAGAAGGTAGAGAAAGAAGTGCTTTTCTCCCTTTCTCACAATACAAGAACTCGTGGACACTTAGTGAAATTGCTGAGCAGTTGAGTTAGAATGGATAAAAAGGAAGTCTTTCTTCACCCAAAGGGTGATCAACAAATGGAATTCACTGCTACAGGAGGTGGTGGCAGCAACAAGCATAGCCAGCTTAAGAGGGGATTGGATAAACATATGGAGCAAAGATCCATCAGTGGCTATTGGCCAACAGGGCATATAGACGGAACTCTCTGTCTGGGCAGTGATGCTCTGCATTCTTGGTGCTGGGAGGGGGGGGAACAGTGGAAAGGCTTCTATGGTGAACCTTCTGATGGCACCTGGGTTCTTATGGCCACTGTGTGACACAGAGCGTTGGACTGCATGGGCCACTGGCCTGATCCAACATGGCTTCTCTTATGTTCTTATGGCCACTGTGTGACACAGAGTGTTGGACTGGATGGGCCATTGGCCTGATCCAACAGGGCTTCTCTTATGTTCTTATGTGACGCAGAGTGTTGGACTGGATGGGCCACTGGCCTGATCCAACAGGGCTTCTCTTATGTTCTTATGTGACGCAGAGTGTTGGACTGGATGGGCCACTGGCCTGATCCAACAGGGCTTCTCTTATGTTCTTATGTGACGCAGAGTGTTGGACTGGATGGCCATTGGCCTGATCCAACATGGCTTCTCTTATGTTCTTAAGGCTAGGGCACCCAAAAAACTAACATTTATTTCCTGATGAGTTTCCATGAACCACAACCCCACTTCTTCAGATATGTGATGGGAAATTGTTCTGGGGAAGATTATGGAGAGCTATGCTAAGGTGGCCAACCTCAATGTGGCACCTGGAGATCTTTCACTATGTGACCACTCTCCCAGTGCACTGTGGGCTCCTTCTCTGACACCGTTCTTGAAATCTCTTTATCCACAGCAAGGCAGAAGTCTCCCAGGATCTGTTTCCTGTGTCACCTGGCTGTCTGCAGGTATCTTTAACTTCCTCTCCACTTAGAACCTTCCCCTGGTGTTGTCTCCTGACTAGGGTTGCCAAGTCCCCCCAGCCTACCTATTGTACCATAGAGTTTTCCCTCCCAAATTGCTACAGCGTCCAAGAAAAACTATAGAGTTTCCCCGGAAACGTCTAGAGCGGCCAGCATGTGATGTTGCTGGGGCGATGATGTCACTCGCTGGCAACATCGGGGGAGGTTTCCCCCACCAGCCCAGTGTGGGCCAGCAGGCTGGGAACCTCCCGAACGGGAGAACCCCTGTCCAGACTGGGGGCTTGGCCCCACTCCTGACTTAGGGGTTCATTTTTCTTTCTTTATTTAGGTAATTTATATTCTGCCCGTTCCCAAAAAACGGGCTCAGAGCTGATAACAGCTCTCTAAATACAGTATAAAACCACAATTAAAAAATGAAATCAGTGTAAACGAGACAGTTTGAACAATACAGTTTGATGGCGGCTCAGTTTGGCACATGTTATATAGACTGAGAGTCTAAAACAGTAAGATGAAATTCGTATTATAGCAGAGGTGCTGCCGTAGTATTGGGCCAGCCAATGGAATAGGACACCCACTGCTTCAAAAGCCCAGCGGAATAACATGCATGCTCCCAGCTACAAATACAAGTTGATGGGGTGTGAACTGGCAGAGACTGACCAAGAGAGAGATCTTGGGGTCGTGGTAGATAACTCACTGAAAATGTCAAGACAGTGTGCGACTGCAATAAAAAAGGCCAACGCCATTGTTCAACCCCCCTGTGAGAAGACTGGACAAACTTTCTAATATTTTCCCAAACAAAGTGGTTGGCCATGGCCTTCCTCTGCAGAGCCTTCCTTGGTGGTCCCTCATCCAAGTACCAGCCCTGTTTAGCTTCTGAGCTCTGACAAGATCTGTATATATTTCAGCGCCATTAACTTATGATGCCTCAAGCAAGGGACTTCCAAGGCAAGCAAGGAGAGCTGGTTTGGTGTAGTGGTTAAGTGTGCGGACTGTTATCTGGGAGAACCGGGTTTGGTTCCCCACTCCTCCACTTGCACCTGCTAGCATGGCCTTGGGTCAGCCATAGCTCTAGCAGGGGTTGTCCTTGAAAGGGCAGCTGCTGTGAGAGCTCTCTTAGCCCCACCCACCTCACAAGGTGTCTGTTATGGGGGAGGAAGATATAGGAGATTGTGAACCGCTCTGAGATTCGGAGTGGAAGGCAGGATATAAATCCAATATTTAATTTAATTTAATTTTTAGGTTTATATCCTGCCCTATCCCGCAAGCGGGCTCAGGGCAGCTTACAATTTCTTCTTCTTCTAAAAGCAGAGGTGACTTGCCTCTGCAGAGCCTTCCTTGGTGGTCTCCCGACCCTGCTTAGCTTTCAAGATCTAACGAGATCAGCCTACATGTCTCCTTCCCTCCCAGTTCAAATTATGGTGACTGCATTTTGGGGGAAAGTAGCTTTAAAAAAAAAAGGATTCCAGAGCTAGGAGGAAGATGCAGTTCTGCTTTTGGAAGCCTTTGAAATCTTCCACTCCGGACTCAGCTCAGCTTGTTTCAGCATCGTTTTTCTAGTGAACCGGGTTTTGTGGCTTTGTTCTCATGGCCCTTTCTTACATGCCCAGGGAAATGCTGAGTGACACTTTGGGGTCAGTCAGCAATTTTCCCCCAGGCCAGTGTTCCTGGAAGTTTTTGCCATCTTCTGGGCATGGAGCAGGGGTCACTGGGGATGCATGAAGGGGAGAGGTATATCTGAAGTTCCTGCATTGGCAGGGGGTTGGACTAGATGACCCTGGAGGTCCCTTCCAGCTCTATGATTCTATTGTTTTTATTTGTTTCAATTATAACACACTCTTCCCCCCACCCTTGCAAGTTTAAAGTGTCTGCCTTCTGGTTTCTGGATGGGCTTCTTTCCCAGAAGTTTTGTAATTTATTTGTTGACTTCATGCTTTTGTACTTCACCTTTCTGCACAGGAGGGATCCAAAAGCAGCTTACATCATTCTTCTCTCCTCCGTTTTATCCTCACAACAACCCTGCAAGGTAGGTTAGGCTGAGAGCACACCAGTGGCCCCAGGTCACTCGGCGAGCTACCATGGCATGAGTGGAGATTTGAATTCAGGTCTCCTAGGGCATTGTTTCCCATTTGCAGGGTCATGACCTGGTACTGGGCCACGGAAGCCTCACTACCAGGTCACAAGAAAAGCCAAAGCTAGTCCCGCCCCCACCAAAGCATGACCTCTGCTCTGCTTCCTTCCCCCGTCTCTCTGTTGCGCAGATAAAGGCTAGCCTTGAAGACTGACACAGGCTGCAAAGCCTGTGCTCCGTTTGGCTTCCTTCAAAGTTTCCTGGCTCCACCCCCAAATTTTAGTGGGTCATGAAGGAGAAGTGTAAAAATAACCGGGCCACGGGAAAGAAAAGTTTGGGAAACCCTGCCCTAGAGCATTTTCTTGTAGCAGGAACTCCTTTACATATTAGGTCACACCCCCTTGATGTAGCCAATCCTCCTGGAGCTTACAGGAGGCCCTGTACTAAGAGCCGTGTAAGGTCTTGGAGGAGTGGCTACATCAGGGGGTGGGGCCTAATATGCAAATAGGTTCCTGCTACAAAAAAAGCCCTGGATTTCCCAGATACATTCTTATCAGGGGAAGGCTATGACATCCCACACCTGGCGTTCTCCTCTCAGGGCTTTTTATGTAGCAGGAACTCCTTTGCATAGTAGATCACACCCCCTGATATAGCCAATCCTCCTGGAGTTTACAGTAGAACCTGTACTAAGAGCCCTGTAAGCTCTTGGAGGATTGACTGCATTGGGGGGCGTGGCCTAATATGCAAACGAGTTCCTGCTACAAAAAAAGCCCTGCCTTGGACCTCATCTGCTCAGCTTTCTTTTTCTGGTGACATCACTGGAAAAGTGACTCACGCAGAAACAGAGTTGCCAACGTTTAGGTGGGGCCTGGAGATCTTCCAGAATCACAGCTGTACTCCAGATGACAGCGATCATTCTCCCCGGAGAAAACTGCTCCTTCGGAGAGCAGACTTGATAGACCCACCGAGCTCCGTCCTCTGTCCAAACCCAGTCCACCCCCTCCCCAGGAATTTCCCAACCCAGAGTTGAACCTAATGTAGAATCTAATATAGAAATGTAAAGGGGGGACTCCTCCAAGCGCTGGTAATGATTCCCAGAACAGTGACTCATGCAGAAGCACGCCGGGCTGGCTCTGATCGGAAGGTGGGCCTAGAGCCGTGTGACTTATGCAGAAGTGTGAGCCGGTTCTGGCCGAGGTCAATTCTGAGTCCTTCACAATGTCGTCATTTGGGGGATTTTTGCAAGCAATAAGGGTGCAATGCCCTTGGACTTTGGTTTGGGGCTGCGGGAAGCACGGTTCAGTAGCCAACAGACTAACCCTCATAGAATCATAGAGTTGGAAGGGACCTCCAGGGTCATCTAGTTCAACCCCCTGCACAATGCAGGAAATTCAGAAATGTTGTTGTTGTTCAGTCGCACAGTCGAGTCCGACTCTTTGCGACCCCATGGACCAAGTCACCCCCCGGCCTTCCTGTCTTCCACCATCCTCCAAAGTCTGCTCAAATTTGTGTTAGTTACATCCAGGGGTTGTTTTGTCGAAAAATAGGTGGTGGAGCTCATCCAGGGATTGCTATGCAGCTGCACCTACTATTCAATGGACAAGGAGGTGGAACTCTCAGAAGGAGGAGGTGGAACTCTCAGAAAAGTTCAGGAGCTGTGCTCCTGTGAGCTCCCACTGAATCCGAGGCCTGGTTACGAGGTAATTCACAAACACCTCCCGCTAAATTCACAGGATCCTCATTGCTGTCAGATGGCCATCTAGCCCCTGTTTAAAAACCTCCAAGGAAGGAGAGCCCACCACCTCCCGAGGAAGCCTGTTCCACGGAGGAACTGCTCTGACGGTCAGGAAGTTCTTCCCCCTAAATTCACAGGATCCTCATTGCTGTCAGATGGCCATCTAGCCCCTGTTTAAAAACCTCCAAGGAAGGAGAGCCCACCACCTCCCGAGGAAGCCTGTTCCACTGAACTGCTCTGACGGTCAGGAAGTTCTTCTCCCTAAATTCACAGGATCCTCATTGCTGTCAGATGGCCATCTAGCCCCTGTTGAAAAACCTCCAAGGAAGGAGAGCCCACCACCTCCCGAGGAAGCCTGTTCCACTGAGGAACCGCTCTAACGGTCAGGAAGTTCTTCCTAATGTTGAGCTGGAAACTCTTCTGATTTGATTTCAACCCATTTTCAGCCTCGTTGCGGTCCCTTCTGCTTTCCAGCCAGGCCTTCACGTTTTTGGCTTCCTCCTCTTCCTCCTCCTCAGTCATGGGAGGCTGATGAGAAATTTACTTGAACCATAGCGCCTACCATTCCCCCACCCACCCACTCTCCCCACCCACCTCGGGTTTCTTTTAAATTCAACGGTTTCTCCGAAAGTTTGACTGTCAGTCACCCTGTGGGCTGCGGGGTGGGTGGGAGGTAAATTGGGGAGGAAGCCGTCACTTCCCCTCATGTGGTAGTCTAGGAACTCAAACGCACACACACACTCCAATTTAGTCGATGCTCAACCTATATGAAGGAAAGGGGGGGGGGCATGAGTTGTGGCTTCCTCCTTATTTTGAAGCTAGGGTTGCCAATCCCCAGGTGGGGGCAGGGGATTCCCCAGTTTGGAGGCCCTCCCTCCCTTCAGGGTCATCAGAAAGCAGGGGGGAGGATATCTGCTGGGCGCTCCATTATTCCCTATGGAGACCGATTCTCATAGGGGTATAATAGAGAATTGATCCGCGGGTGTCTGGGGCTCGGGGGGGGGGCTGTTTTTTTAGTTAGAGGCATGAAATTAGCAGCACAGCATCTAGTGCCTCTCCTCAAAATACTTTCCAAATTTCAAAAGGATTGGACCAGAGGGTCCACTTCTGTGAGCTCCAAAAGAAGGCTTCTGGCCCCGCTGGCGAACCTCTTGATGGCACTTGGGTTTCTTGGCCACTGTGTGACACAGAGTGTTGGACTGGATGGGCCATTGGCCTGATCCAACATGGCTTCTCTTATGTTCTTATGGCCACTGTGTGACACAGAGTGTTGGACTGGATGGGCCATTGGCCTGATCCAACATGGCTTCTCTTATGTTCTTATGGCCACTGTGTGACACAGAGTGTTGGACTGGATGGGCCATTGGCCTGATCCAACATGGCTTCTCTTATGTTCTTATGGCCACTGTGTGACACAGAGTGTTGGACTGGATGGGCCATTGGCCTGATCCAACATGGCTTCTCTTATGTTCTTATGGCCACTGTGTGACACAGAGTGTTGGACTGGATGGGCCATTGGCCTGATCCAACATGGCTTCTCTTATGTTCTTATGGCCACTGTGTGACACAGAGTGTTGGACTGGATGGGCCATTGGCCTGATCCAACATGGCTTCTCTTATGTTCTTATGGCCACTGTGTGACACAGAGTGTTGGACTGGATGGGCCATTGGCCTGATCCAACATGGCTTCTCTTATGTTCTTATGGCCACTGTGTGACACAGAGTGTTGGACTGGATGGGCCATTGGCCTGATCCAACATGGCTTCTCTTATGTTCTTATGGCCACTGTGTGACACAGAGTGTTGGGCTGGGTGGGCCATTGGCCTGATCCAACATGGCTTCTCTTATGTTCTTATGGCCACTGTGTGACACAGAGTGTTGGACTGGATGGGCCATTGGCCTGATCCAACATGGCTTCTCTTATGTTCTTATGGCCACTGTGTGACACAGAGTGTTGGACTGGATGGGCCACTGGCCTGATCCAACATGGCTTCTCTTATGTTCTTATGGCCACTGTGTGACTCAGAGTGTTGGACTGGATGGGCCATTGGCCTGATCCAACATGGCTTCTCTTATGTTCTTATGGCCACTGTGTGAAACAGAGTGTTGGACTGGATGGGCCACTGGCCTGATCCAACATGGCTTCTCTTATGTTCTTATGGCCACTGTGTGACACAGAGTGTTGGACTGGATGGGCCACTGGCCTGATCCAACATGGCTTCTCTTATGTTCTTATGGCCACTGTGTGACACAGAGTGTTGGACTGGATGGGCCACTGGCCTGATCCAACATGGCTTCTCTTATGTTCTTATGGCCACTGTGTGACACAGAGTGTTGGACTGGATGGGCCATTGGCCTGATCCAACATGGCTTCTCTTCTGTTCTTATGGCCACTGTGTGACACAGAGTGTTGGACTGGATGGGCCATTGGCCTGATCCAACATGGCTTCTCTTATGTTCTTATGGCCACTGTGTGACACAGAGTGTTGGGCTGGGTGGGCCATTGGCCTGATCCAACATGGCTTCTCTTATGTTCTTATGGCCATTGTGTGACACAGAGTGTTGGAATGGATGGGCCACTGGCCTGATCCAACATGGCTTCTCTTATGTTCTTATGCCCCCCCATACTTCATTATTTCCAATGGAGGGAAGGCATTTAAAAAGTGTGCGGTCTCTTTAAACGTGGCAGCTAGAACTCCCTTTGGAGTTCAATTAGGCTTGTCACACACTTGCTCCTGGCTCCACCCCCAATGTCTCCTGGCTCCACCCCCAAAGTCCCAAGATATTGGGAACCCGTCTCCCTAGGGAATAATGGAGTGCCCAGCAGACATTTCCCTCCCCCCCCCCCGCTGCTTTCTGATGACCCTAAAGCAGGGGGAGGGCCTCCAAACCGGGGGATCCCCTGCCCCCACCTGGGGATTGGCAACCCTAAGGTGGGCTGCTGTTTTGGTCTGAAGCAGCAGAGCAGATTTTGAGTCCAGTGGCACCTTTAAGACCAACAAAAGTGTATTCGAGGTATGAGCTTTCCATAGGAATGCACACTTGAGGTACAAAGAAATGGAAACTTCTTCATCGTTGTAAGCCAATGCACTGTTCACCTATGTAGAGGCATCTGCCTATATATAAGAAACATTAGCTTCCATTTCTGTGTGTGCGCAGATGCACGTGAAAGCTTACACTTTGAACAAACTTTTATTCATCTTCAGAATAAAGCAGTTTCAGGTATTCTAGAAGGGGACTGAGATGTGGAAACTGGGCAGAGACCGCCCCCTGGTGGCAGCTATAAAAAAACCTCCTGCTTTGTTCTACCGCTTCAGACCAACACGGCTGCCCGCTTGGATCCATTCATTCGTTTTACAAATGAGGGCTCTGAGTCCAGCCGAGGGTTGCCAGCTTTGGCTTGGGAAATTCCTGGAGATTTGGGGAAGACAAGAGTTTAGGGAGTAGACAGAGCTCAGTGGGGTGTAAGGCCATAGAAATCCACCAACCAAAGAAGCCATTCTCCCCACCGGGAGCTGATCTCTCTAGTCTGGGAGATGGGTTGGAGTCCCAAGCAGGGCCAGCTCACCCACTAGGCAAAATAGGCAATGTCTCCTGGCTCCACCCCCAATGTCTCCTGGCTCCACCCCCAATGTCCCCTGGCTCCACCCCCAATGTCCTCTGACTCCACCCCCAATATCTCCTGGCGCCACCCCCAATGTCTCCTGGCTCCACCCCAATATCTCCTGGCGCCACCCCCAATGTCTCCTGGCTCCACCCCCAATGTCCCCTGGCTCCACCCCCAATGTCCCCCAGCTCCACTCCAATGTCTCCTGGCTCCACCCCCAATGTCTCCTGGCACCACCCCCAAGGTCCCCTGGCTCTACCCCCAATGTCCCCCAGCTCCACCCCAATGTCTCCTGGCTCCACCCCCAAGGTCCCCTGGCACCACCCCCAAGGTCCCCTGGCTCCACCCCAATGTTTCCTGGCTCCATCCCCAATGTCCCCTGGCTCCACCCCCAAGGTCCCCTGGCTCCACCCCCAAGGTCCCCTGGCTCCACCCCCAAGGTCCCCAGATATTTCTTGAACTGGACCTGGCAACCCTACTAGAGGGACCACTGGGCTGTTTGGATGTTCAGCAAGCAGGCGACCAGTGCGAATGCATGAATCAGCCAGATACCTCCGGTCCAACAAGATGTACAGCTAGTGTATTTTCTGAGTTACCTTTCCAAGAAATGCTACTGCCATTTCTTTCCAAGAAATGCTATTGCCTGGCTTGAGGCAATAGGCAATTAAGACTGCGGAGACCCAAGGTCAATATCCCGCCCTCCACTCTGAATCTCAGAGTCTCGGAGCGGCTCACAATCTCCTTTCCCTTCCTCCCCCACAACAGACACCCTGTGAGGTGGGTGAGGCTGGAGAGGGCTCTCACAGCAGCTGCCCTTTCAAGGACAACCTCTGCCAGAGCTATGGCTGACCCAAGGCCATGCTAGCAGGTGCAAGTGGAGGAGTGGGGAATCAAACCTGGTTCTCCCAGAGTCTGCACACTTAACCACTACACCAAACTGGCTCTCAGAAGGTCCATAAGGTCCAAATACAAATCCGATATGTAGGTTTGGAAGGTCCAAGTACAAAGCCGATATGTAGGTTTGGAAGGTCCGAATACAAATCCGATATGTAGGTTTGGAAGGTCCGAATATAAATCCGATATATAGGTTTGGAAGGTCCGAATACAAATCTGAAATGTAGGTTTCTCCTGAGGACCCCCTCTCCACCTAACCAACATGCTGGTTTGGTGTCCCAAATGACTCTGTAAACAATATACTGGGCTGGGTACCTACTGTTGCATGGCAAAGGCACAAATCACTTTGCTTTAGTGCATTTACAAGAGAGAATGAGTTGAGAATAGAGGACTTTTTTTAAAAAAGGGAAAACGCAACCAATTTTTTAAAAACAATATATTGTTTTTCTGCACTGGAAGCTGGAACATAACTACAAGCGGGATGTTCGGTTCCCCCCCCCCCACTGCCCCCAACCTTTCTCCCAAGCTCTGGAAGACTCCTTGCTTTCTGTTGCGATATTTCAGTGCAACGAGGGAATTGTTTCTTTAGCGCTGAGGAAAAACTTGCACACATCTTCCCAGAGCATCCTGGGGGACCCATCTTGGCTTCATTCCTTTCCCAGCTTTTCTGTCCTCTTCCCTGTCTTTAAAAGGGGATGAGATGCATTCATGGAAGATGTCTGTTAGTGGCCACTAGCCATAGTGACTGAAGGGAACTGCCACATTTAGAGGCACTAAGCCTTGGATCCCAGAGCCAGGAGGCAACATTGGGAGAAGGCCTCGGCCTCTGCCCTGTTGTTAGCCCTCCAGAGGAACTGGTTGAGGCCACTGTGTGAGACAGGAGGCTGGACTAGACGGGCCCTCACTGGTCTGAACCTGCAGGGCTCTTCTGATGCTCTTATGAGGGGAAGGCCTCAGCCTCCCTGCCCTGTTGTTGGCCCTCCAGAGGAACTGATTGGGCACTGTGTGAGGCAGGATGCTGGATTAAGGGACCCTCACTGGTATGATCCAGCAGGGCCCTTCTGATGTTCTTATGAGGGGAAGGCCTTGGCCTCTCTGCCCTGTTGTTGGCCCTCCAGAGGAACTGGTTGAGGCCACCGTGTGAGATAGGATGCTGGACTAGATGGACTCTCACTGGTCTGATCCAGCAGGGCTCTTCTGATGTTCTTAAGAGGGGAAGGCCTCGGCCTCTCTGCCCTGTTGCTGGCCCTCCAGAGGAACTGATTGGGCACTGTGTGAGACAGGATGCTGGACTAGATGGACCCTCACTAGTCTGTTCCAGCAGGGCCCTTCTGATGTTCTTATGAGGGGAAGGCCTTGGCCTCTCTTCCCTGTTGCTGGCCCTCCAGAGGAACTGGTTGAGGCCACTGTGTGAGACAGGATGCTGGACTAGATGGACCCTCACTGATCTGATCCAGCAGGGCTCTTCTGATGTTCTTAAGAGGGGAAGGCCTCGGCCTCTCTGCCCTGTTGCTGGCCCTCCAGAGGAACTGGTTGAGGCCACTGTGTGAGGCAGGATGCTGGACCCTCACTGGTCTGATCCAGCAGGGCTCTTCTTATGGTCTTAGAATCACAGAACAATAAAGTTGTAAGGAAGTCCAACCCGCTGCACAATGCAGGAAATCCACAAATACCTCCCCTTCATACACGCCCAGTGACCCCTGCTCCCTGCCCAGAAGATGGCAAAACCCCTCCAAGATCCCTGGCCAAACTGGCCTGAAAAAAATTGCTGCCTTACCCAAAGTGCTGATCAGCATTTCCCTGGTCATATAAGAAACAGCCATGAGAACTAAGCATTGATGTAACCCTTCATGCCCTCCCTCTTATAATCTGACTAAGTTCACAGAATCAGCATTTCTGTCAGATGGGTATCTAACCTTTGTTTGAGAACCTCCAAGGAAGAAGAGCTCACCACCTCCTGAAGAAGCCTCTTCCACGGAGGAACTGCTCAAACTGTCAGGACGTTTCCCTAAGGTTTAGCTGAAAACGCTTTTGATTTAATTTCAACTTGTTAGTTCTGGTCTGACATTCTGAGGCAACAGAAAACAACTCCACGCCATCCTCTAGATGACAACCCTTCAAGTACTTGAACTCCTTTGCATATTAGGCCACACGCCCCTGATGTAGCCAATCCTCCTGGAGCTTACAGGGTTTTTAGTGCTGTAAGCTCCAGGAGGATTGGCTACATCGGGGGCAGTGTTCCCTCTAAGCTGAGTTAGCGTGAGCTAGCTCACAGATTTTTAGCCTCCAGCTCACACCATTTTGTCTTAGCTCAGGAAGGATGACCCCAGAGCACCATAATTTATGCAGTAGCTCACAGCTTTAATGCCAGGAGCTCACAAAGTAGAATTTTTGCTCACAAGACAATGCTGAGGGAACATTGATCAGGGTTGTGTGGCCTAATATGCAAAGGAGTTCCTGCTACAAAAAAAGCCCTGGGTGGTCATATCATCTCTCAGTCATCTCCTCTTCAGTCGCCTCCTCTCCATACCCAGCTCCTTCAAGCTTTCCTCTTAGGACTTGGTCTCTAGACCCCTCACCATCTTTGTTACCTTCAGACCTCGGATTCAGCGGGAGCTCACAGGAGCACAGCTCCTGAACCTTTCTGACAGTCCCACCTCCTCCTTCCCACCTTGTCCATTGAATAGTAGGTGCAGCTGCATAACAATCCCTGGATGAGCTCCACTACCTATTTTCCTACAAAACAACCCCTGATTACCTTCCTCTGGACACATTCCAGCTTATGTCTCTTCTACTTTCCATGAACCTCAAAAATGATCTTTCGATCTGCTGATCTTTTGCCACCCCTAAAAAAGAGACAAGGAATGTACCCTCTAATTGTACCATACTGGTCAACACGCCCTCCTCGATTTTTGCCTCTCCTCCACATCGCCTTCCGTTCTCTCCCTCTAGCACAACTTGCCCCCATCACTTCATGATGTCTCTCTCCAAGGGTCACCAACAGGCATGGGGGGAAAATACCTTGCCCCTTCAACAGATGCTGACGGGTAGATGGTTCATTTGTTTGAAATGTAGTGTTAGAGGAGCAGGGCGAGCGCATGGGAGAAGGCGAGGTAGGCAGCGGTCTAGAGCGCCACCTTGCCATGGGGGTGAGAGGCGGGCGCCCCCTTCCCGTCCCTGCTCTTGCTGACCCTGACTCTGCTGCGTCCTTCCTTCTCTCCGATCAGAGCGAAGGAAGAATGAGGGAGGGACGGTGGCTCAGTGGTAGAGCATCTGCTTGGGAAGCAGGAGGTCCCAGGTTCAATCCCCGGCATCCCCAACTAAAAAGGGTCCAGGCAAATAGGCGTGGAAAACCTCAGCTTGAGACCCTGGAGAGCCGCTGCCAGTCTGAGCAGACAAGACTGACTTGGATGGACCGAGGGTCTGATTCAGTAGAAGGCAGCTTCATAGGTTCATATGATAGTTTGAGGCAGACCCTGCCCAGCTGCCTCCAAAGCAAGAGAAGGCTGGGCGGGGGGAGGGGGCAGGCAGTCCCTGCCCAGCTGCCTGTGAAGCGGGCGAGGGGTGCGCTACCACAATGACGTCACTTTCAGGTGACGTCGTTGTACCGCATGCCCTTCGCACACATGGTGGGAGGAGTGGCGGTGCGGGGTTCTGCCTGGGGCAGCCGAACTCCTAGCGCCAGAGCTGCAGAGGAGAGTTTTATGAATTCTGTGGATGGCCAGAAAGACCAATCAATGGGCTCGAGATCCAGTTATAACTTGAACCCTCCCCAGAAGCGAAAATGACTCAGCTGAAGCTATCCTACGTTGGTCACATTACGAGAAGACAAGAGCCCCTGGAGAAGACAGCAATGCTAGAAAAAGTTGCAGGCAGAAGGAAAAGAGGACGCAGATCAGAGGTCCATCAGTAGATGTCAGCCCCAAGGTCTAGATCAGGGGTGGGGAACAGTGGCTCTCCAGATGCGGTTTGCCTACAACTCCCATCAGCCCCAGCCATTGGCCATGCTGGCTGGGGCTGATGGGAATTGTAGGCAAAAAAACATCTGAAGAGCCACTGTTCCTCACCCCTGGTCTAGATGGAACATTCTGTCTGGGGCAAGTGATGCTCTGTATTCTTGGTGCTGGGGGGTCAACAGTGGGAGGCTTCAAGGACAACTCTGCTAGAGCTATGGCTGACCCAAGGCCATTCCAGCAGGTGCAAGTAGAGGAGTGGGGAATCAAACCCGGTTCTCCCAGATAAGAGTCCGTGCACTTAACAGCTACACCAAACTGGTTTTGTACCTCCACGCCATGAAAAACTTCCATTGCCTATTTTCAGACGTTAAGGCTCTGTTAAAGCGACAGGGCATATTTCTCCAGGCCAGTTGGCAACCCTGCTCTCTCTCTCAAACTCCAAGACTCCTTTTTAAAGCAAAGTTCTGCTCCTGCCACCCCCCAATTTGGCCTTCTTTCCCCAGCCTGACCTCTCCCCCACTATCCCACTTATGGATCCACATGCAATCGTCCCTCTGGTTCGATCACAACTCTTCTGAGCAAGGATTGGGCCCCTGTTGCGCTCTGTGTAGCACTGAGCAGGTTACAGGTAAACATCGGCCTGGCTTTCTTTGCAGAAAAAGCCCAGCGGGAACTCATTTGCATATTAGGCCACACCCCTGACATCACCATTGTTACACACAGGGCTTTTTGGTAGAAACAGTCCAGCAGAAACTCATTTGCATATTGGGCCACACCTCCTGACATCACCATTGTTCCACACAGCATTTTTGTAGACAAAAGCCCAGCAGGAACTCATTTGCATATTAGCCACACCTCCTGACATCACCACTGTTTCACACAGGGCTTTTTTTGTAGAAACAGTGGAGCAGGAACTCATTTGCATATTGGGCCACACCTCCTGGCATCACCACTGTTTCACACAGGGCTTTTTTTGTAGAAACAGTGCAGCAGGAACTCATTTGCATATTGGGCCACACCCCTGACATCACCATTGTTTCACACGGGGCTTTTTTGTAGAAACAGTCCAGCAGGAACTCATTTGCATATTGGGCCACACCTCCTGACATCACCATTGTTCCACACAGGGCTTTTTTGTAGGAAAAAAGCCCAGCGGGAACTCATTTGCATATTAGGCCACACCCCTTGACACCAAGCCAGCCGGAACTGCGTTCCTGTGCGACCCTGCTCCAAAAAAGCCCCGAACAGCACTAAAACAGCAAAAAGAAGAAGCAAAGATGTCTGAGACATCTGCAAACTTAAACAATAGAAGCAAAACACTGCATATATAAGGGTTGCCAACTTCCAGGAGACACCTGGAAATCTCCTGCTATTATAGGTTATCTCCAGACAACAGAGATCAGTTTCCCTGGAGAAAATGTCCGCAGCCCACCCTCCAAATGCTGGGAGATGAATCCCATAAGTTAGCTTTCCATCCTAGGGAGCCCAGTCCACTTCCTTTGCCTCATTCATAAAGTTATAAACCTTGAACTTCCTGCCACTTAAATATCTTTTGGGGGCCCCTAAATTTAAAAGCCTTGGCCGTTTCCGGGTCAGAAAAATCTGAACCAGCCAGAAGTCAGTTTAACACACACACACCTGGAAACTCTAGTATTGGACACTGAAAATTCTATAGGACGGGGATCACCAACGTGGCACCTATGGGCACCGTGGCGCTGCCAGCCCCTTTCCTGGCACCCACCAGCTGTTTTTTAGAAAGGAGGTGGGGACAGGTGCAGCTTTTGCTTAGCAGAGCTTTTGGCCGGCGGCCGGCTGCTGGAGACCGGCTCTGCAGCTTAGAATAACGTGGTGGCTTTATTCTCTTTAACAGCCCCGTGGCGCAGAGTGTTAAAGCTGCAGTACCGCAGTCCTAAGCTCTGCTCACAACCTGAGTTCGATCCCCGGCGGATGCTGGGTTTTCAGGTAGCCGGCTCGAGGTTGACTCAGAATTCCATCCTTCCGAGGTGGGTCAAATGAGTCCCCAGCTTGCTGGGGGGAAAGTGTAGAGGACTGAGGAAGGCAATGGCAAAAGGAAAGGAAAGGTCCCCTGTGCAAGCACCAGTCGTTTCCGACTCTGGGGTGACGTGGCTTTCACAATGTTTTCACGGCAGACTTTTTACAGGGGGAAGGCAATGGCAGAAAGTCTGCCGTGAAAACGTTTTGAAAGCGACGGAAACGACTGGTGCTTGCACAGGGGACCTTTCCTTTCCTTTATGACCTCTCGCTCCCCGTCCCCAGTGCGTTTTTAAAAATCACTCCTCTTGTCCCTAACATTTGGGCTTTGTGTCTGTGTGTGGCTCTACCTCCCCCCAGTGGCCACTCTGTGCCCTCGCCCCCTGGCATTTTGTGCTCGGCTCTGCCCCTTGTGGCCGTTTTGTAGCTGCACGCACCACCTGAGGTCAGAATGCCAAAGATATCCACCAGCTCAAAAAAGGCTGGGGATCTTTGCTATATAGCAGGGGTGGCCAGGGCTCTTTCAGACATATTGTATGGCTCTCAAAGCCCCCACCGCTCCATCAGCTGACTCGGAGAAGGCATTGATCTCTTGGTGTAGTGGTTAAGTGTGCAGACTCTTATCTGGGAGAACCGGGTTTGATTCCCCCACTCCTCCACATGCATGCACCCGCTGGAATGGCCTTGGGTCAGCCATAGCTATCGCAGCGGTTGTCCTTGAAAGGGCAGCTTCTGTGAGAGCTCTCTCATCCTCACCCACCTCACAGGGTGTGTGGGGGGGAGAAGATATAGGAGAGTGTAAGTTGCTCTGAGTCTCTGATTCAGAGAGAAAGGTGGGGTATAAATCTGCACTTCTTCTTAAATCACTTGGAGAATTGCATGCTTTCTTTCCACTGTCTTCCTTCCTTCCTTCCTTCCTTCCTTCCTTCCTTCCTTCCTTCCTTCCTTCCTTCCTTCCTTCCTTCCTTCCTTCCTTCCTTCCTTCCTTCCCTCCCTCCCTCCCTCCCTCCCTCCTTCCTTCCTTCCTTCCTTCCTTCCCTCCTTCCTTCCTTCCTTCCTTCCTTCCTTCCTTCCTTCCCTCCCTCCCTCCCTCCCTCCCTTCCTGTCTTGTGGCTCCCAAACATCTGACATTCATGTTTTGTGGCTCTTATGTTAAGCAAGTTTGGCCACCCCTGCTATATAAGGAAGAAATCTTCAGCCCGTTTTCTGCCCCCCAGGCTTCCTTGAACACAATATGTGACTGTTACACCAGTTTGAAAAGCGCACACCTGGTTCACACGCCCAGTGCAACTATGTGCGCAAAAGTCGTTTGGCGTCCCAGAGCCCGTTGGATTCTGAACCAATTCAGCCTTGCACCTACAACTAATGACTATTCTACCTTCGCAGTCTGTATATGCAACCTTCTCAAACAGTGTACCCTCTAAGCTGAGTTAGCGTGAGCTAGCTCACAGATTTTTAGCCTCCAGTTCACACATTTTTTGTCTTCGCTCAGGAAGGATGACCCCAGAGCACGCTAATTTATGCAGGAGCTCGCCACTTTAATGCCAGTAGCTCACCAAGTAGAATTTTTGCTCACAAGACTGTGCAGCTTAGAGGGAACATTGCTTATAACTCACACATTTTTGTCTCGCCTGGCCTCAGAGCAAACTAATTTATGCAGTAACGTACAACTTTAATGCCAGGAGCTCACAAAGCAGAATTTCTGCTCACGAGACTCCAAAGCTTAGAGGAAACACTGTTCTCAACCTGAATATTTTTAGAAGAGACAAATATTCACTGAGGCTCCAAAACTCTCTTTCTCTCCTTCCTCCAAAAGATGCTGGGCCAGCAAAAAGGTCCCCTGAATTCAGAGAGGGGGCAACCAAACCTTTCACCCTTCCCCAGCGTCTCCTTCCCCCTCCCCTTCATCCGTGGGTGTTCAACAGGACTTCCAGCCAGCAGGGACAAGAGGTGATGAACCGGCGGGAGTAGCTCGGCCCCCAGCCTTTGGTGAAGCTGATCCGGACGGCGTGGGTGTCGCAGGGCCCATCGTTCGGGTCTCGCCACCCGTCCAGGCCGCTGGCCCGCTCGTAGTCGAAGGCCTTGATGGAGTAACCGGGAAGTAGCTTGTGAACCGCTGACCCCAGGGTGGGAGAGCTGACGAACACAGGGTGGTCGCTGCGGTTGTAGGCCCAGACGCCGCCTTCTTCCCGGCTGAGCATCAGGCCCTGCCCGATCTTGGCCCGTGCGCGCCGGACGGCCTGGCTGCGGCTTCGGGACGCCAGCTGAGCCACGCAGAAACCGTTGCCGGCCGGGAGCTCCGAAAAGATGTTCACGCAGTCGTCGTGCACGGGGTAGAGCCTTCCCACCCGCAGGCGGTACTCCCAGTAGGCCAGCTTGCACCAGTAGCCATCTTTGAGAGAGTGTCGAGAAAGGCTGGTGTCTGGGGGAGGAGAATCAAGGTAAAGGTGAATCAAGGTGTGCCCTCTGCGCTGTGCAGGTTGCCCCCTTTTTAAAAAAAGACTAAGCTTTCCTTGGAGTTGCCAACCTCCAGGTGGCATAGAAAAACACAACCGCAAGGTTATAGTGACAAGAATTACTAACGATCATTAATAAATGCAATTATTATATTCTAGGGTTGCCAATCCCCAGGTGGGGGATCCCTCAATTTGGAGGCCCTCCCCCCACTCCAGGGTCATCAGAAAGCGGGGGGGAGGGGAGGGAAATGTCTGCTGGGCACTCCAGTATTCCCTATGGAGACTGATTCCCATAGGGTGTAATGGAGAATTGATCCATGGGTATCTGGGAGTGGGGAGCTGTTTCTTGAGACAGAGGCACCACATTTTCCACATAGCATCCGATGCCTCCCCTCAAAACATCCTTTGAGTTTCAAAAAAGGTTGGACCAAAGTGTCGATTTCTATGAGCCCCAAAAGAAGGTGCTCCTATCCGTCATTATTTCCAACGGAGGGAAGGCATTTAAAAGGTGTTGGGTCCCTTTAAATGGGATGTCCAGAACTCCCTTTGGAGTTCAATTATGCTTGTCACAACCTTGCTTCCGGCTCCACCCCCAATGTCTCCTGGCTCCACCCCCAAAGTCCCCAGATTTCTTGAATCGGACTTGGGAACCCTACCCCGCTGTGGCTACAGGCCTGTTCCACTGAGGAACCACTCTAACTGTCAGGAAGTTCTACCTAACATTTAGCCAGAAACTCTTTCGAGTCGATTTCAGTTTCTTGAAGGGATATCGAGGATGGCGTGAGATTGTCTTCTGTGGCCCCAGAAGGTTGGATCAGAACCAACAGGCTGAAATGGGACTCAAAAGAATTTTGATTTAATTTAAATTAAATCTTTTTTTTTTTAATCTCCAGGCCAGTTTGATGAGGGATCCTCCTTGCAAGCAGCGGTGGAATTCTAGCAGGAGCTCCTTTGCATATTAGGCCACATACCCCTGATGTAGCCAGTCCTCCAAGAGCTTACAATGCTGTTTTTTATAAGCTCTTGGAGGATTGGCTACATCAGTGGGGTGTGGCCTAATATGCAAAGGAGTTCCTGCTACAAAAAAGCTCTGTTTGTCACACCCTTGCTCCCGCCCAGCTCCATCCCCAAAGTCCCCAGACTGAGAACAGGGGTGGGGGGGAGAAGAGAGGTCTCTGTCCTCCACCCTCTTGGCTCCACAGCTTGTAGTTCACAGGATCAGCATTGCTGTCGAATGGCCATCTAGCCTCTGTTTAAAAACCTCCCCGGAAGGAGAGCCCACCACCTCACAGACATGTGGCGGCAAGTCGAGCGATGCACCCTTCCCCCTTGTCAGCCAAATGGATTGTTGCCCAGCGGAGGGGTGTCGAACTCATTTGTTATGAGGGCCGGATCTGACATAAATGAGACCTTGCCGGGCCGTGTTGGGCCGGGCCATGTGTGTACCTATTTAAGATTAGGTAGCAGAGCTATAAACTTTTTAATGGGCACAGACATACACCACTAAAGTTTTTTTGTTTTTTTTTAAACTTAAAATAAAATATTCTTAAAACGTCAGCAATTGTTAGTCTTAAAGGTGCTTTCTTTGCATTTCTCCCAGGGGATCCAAGGAACTGGGCAAAGGAAGCTCTGGTGCTTTCCCTCCCTCCCCAGGGGACCAGGAGGGGGAGGAGCCTCAGCCAATGGAGAAAATAAAGGTTTTGCTCTGTAGCTCCTGTGTGATTGAGCAAGCCTGGCAAAGCAAGATGTGATGCAGAAGGAAGCGAGAGAGAGGGAGAAGGAAGCAGACAAGAGCCTGATAGGAGCCCTCTGGGGGCCTGATTCGGCCCCCGGGCCACATGTTTGACACCCCTGGCCTAGCGTGTTTGTCCCAGTCAGAACCCCTGAGGGTTCTAAAGTGAGCAAGAAACTTTATACGGACAAAGGGGGATTCAAGCATCGAAAGCCTGAGTTCCAAAGAATAAGTGATGTTACAAGTTATAATCATGCACAAACGAGCTTTTGGAAGTGCACAGATATCTACACCTTTAACATCACATAAAATCACAGAATTGGAAGGGACCTCCAGGGTCATCTAGTCCAACTCCCTGCACAATGCAGGAAACTTACAAATACCTGTCCCCGCACACACATACATCCCCGGTGACCCTTGCTCCATGCCCAGAAGATGGCAAAAACTCACATACCTTTCTACCACCATGCAGGGCTTATTATTTTTTTTTTTGTAGCAGGAACTCCTTTGCATATTAGGCCACACCCCCGCTGATGGAGGCAATCCTCCTGGAGCTTACAGTAGGCCCTGTACGAAGAGCCCTGTAACTCTTGGATGATTGGCTACATCAGGGGGTGTGGCCTAATATGCAAAGGAGTTCCTGCTACAAAAAAAGCCCTGATCCCGTGCGTGTGTATCGTCAAGAATGCCTTATCTGTTTTTCACATCCATTCTCCATTTATGAATTGCATTCTTTAGCCTTTGCTCTCACGTTAACTGTTTATCAATAGTTTCATTAGTGTCTTCTGCTTTTCATCGACACTGTTTCATGCAGGGAATTCCCTAGACCTCTTAGTGCCTTGTCTAATTTGCAAGAGAGGGCAGAACGCTGACCTTTAAACAACTGTTCTAAATTACCTTGCCTGTTGCGGAGGTCTTTATTTTACATACCATATGGTGGAATTCCCCTTCAGTTTGGTGTAGTGGTAAAGTGCATGGACTCTTATCTGGGAGAACCGGGTTTGATTCCCCACTCCTCCACTTGCAGCTGCTGGAATGGCCTTGGTTCAATCATAGCTCTCGCAGAGTTGTCCTTGAAAGGGCAGCTTCTGGGAGAGCTCTCTCAGCCCCACCATCTCACAGGGTGTCTGTTGTGAGGGAGGAAGGGAAAGGAGATTGCAAGCTGCTCTGAGACTCTGTCCTTGAAAGGACAGCTTCTGTCAGAGCTCTCGCAGCCCCACCCACCTCACAGGGTGTCTGTTGTGAGGGAGGAAGGGAAAAGAGATTGTAAGCTGCTCTGAGACTCTGCCCTTGAAAGGGCAGCTTCTGTCAGAGCTCTCTCAGCCCCACCCACCTCACAGTATTTATTTATTTATTTATTTATATTAAGATTTATACCCCGCCCTTCTCACCTAGGTGTCTCAGGGCAGCTTACAACACAATAATTAAAACAATTTCAGTTTAAACAATTAAAATACCATTAAATCATAATTTAGTAAAAAAGATAGAATAAAAACCGGCGGCCTATAGATACATTTTTCATCCAGGATATTTTACATTGTCAGTTAATATCGTAGGCCTGCCGGAAGAGGACTGTCTTACAGGCCCTGTGGAGTGTGTCTTTTGTGGGGGAGGAAGATAAAGGAGATTGTGGGCAGTTCTGAGACTCTGAGATTCAGAGTGGAGGGCGGAATATAAATCCAATGTCATCTTCTTCTTCTTCACTGTTCTATAGACAAGCAAGCAATGGAATGTTCCTCTGGGGCGAATATTTCTCATCCTCAACCAGAAGCTCAAAATGGAGCTGCTTCGGTCCTCCACTCCTCTACTCGCATCTGAGGCTGGGAGGTCTTTCCCCCTCAGAGTGGCGTGCACAAGACAACCCAATTGCCTCCCAATCCTACATGCCAGCCCTCCTTCTCCTCTCTCCCCTGCCGGCTGCATTCCTTCGTCTCTTTCTCCACCTTCACAGTCATTCCTCTCCCCCGCCCCCACACACACAATTTCACCTCACCCTCATAGTTCTGCCCCTCAGCTGTGCCCTTTGTATTTCTCGACAGCTTTGACTGAGGGATGCCAGCCTCCAGGTGGGGCCTGGGGATCCTCTGGAATTATAACCCCTCTCCAGGACCATGGCAGTTTTGTGTCCAGTCTCAAGCAAACATCCACCTGCTCATGAATTGGAGCTCACAGAAGTGAAGCCCCCCGGACTGGGCAGGGATTCTCTGACCTGGGAGGTTCCCAACCCACCGGCCCACATTGGGCTGGCAGGGGGAACCAGCGATGTCATGCACCAGCCGCTCTAGGCCTTTCTGGGAAAACTCTATGGTTTTCCCAGACGCTCTAGCATTTTGGGAGGGAAAACTCTATGGTCGCAGGGGACTTGGCAACCCTTAGGAGGTAAGAATGCCACCCTCCAAATCAGCCGTTTTCTCCAGGGAGACTGATCTCTGTTTGCTGGACAGCACTTGTAATTCTAGCTGATCTCCAGCTGCAACCTGGAAGTTGCAAAATAGTAGAAAGTTCAGTAGCACCTTTAAGACAAACTAATTTTTATTGTAGCGTAAGCTTTTGAGAAACACAGCTCTCTTTGTTGAAGGCCTCTGGACTCTACTGTTTTGCAGCGGCAGACTAACACAGCTAATTCCTCTGGATCACTGAACCTGGAGGCTGGCAACTCTCTAGGGTTGCCAATCCCCAGGTGGGGGCAGGAGATCCCCCGGTTTGGAGGCTGTCCCCCCGCTTCAGGGTCATCAGAAAGTGGGGGGTGGGGAGGGGAGGGAAATGTCTGCTGGGAACTCTATTATTCCCTATGGAGATTTATTCCCATAGGAAATAATGGAGAATTGCTCAGCGGGTATCTGGGGCTCTGGGGGAGGGGGCTGTTTTTTTAGGTAGAGGCACCAGATTTTCAGTATAGCAACTAGTGCCTCTCCCCAAAATACCTCCCAAGTTTCAAAACGATTGGACCAGGGGGTCCAATTTTATGAGCCCCAAAGGAAGGTGCCCCTATCCTTCATTATTTCCTATGGAAGGAAGGCTTTTAAAAAGGTGCGTGGTCCCTTTAAATGTGATGGCCAGAACTCCCTTGGAGTTCAATTATGCTTGTCACGCCCTTGCTCCTGGCTCCACCCCCAAAGTCCCCAGATATTTCTTGAATTGGACTTGGCAACCCTACAACTCTCCTTTATAGCTAGGATGGCCAACTCTGAATTGGAAAATATTTGGAGACTTTGAAGGTGGATCTGGGAGAGGGTGGGGTTTGGGGAAGGGAGGGGCCTCAGCAAGGTACAAGGCTAAAGAGCTAGGATTGCCAATCCCCAGGTCTTTCCCCCTCAGAGTGGCGTGCCTCCCAATCCGACATGCCAGTCCTCCTTCTCCTCTCTCCCTTGCCAGCTCCATCCCTTCGTCCCTTTCTCCACCTTTGCAGTGATTCCACCCCACACACACAATTTTATCTCACCCTCATGGTCCTGCCCCTTAGCCGTGTCCTTTGTATTTCTTGACAGCTTTGACCGAGGGATGCCAGCCTCCTGGGGATCCCCTGGAATTATAACCCCTCTCCAGGACCGTGGAGGCCCTCTCCCTGCTTCAGGGTTATCAGAAAGCAGGGAGGAGGGGAGGGAAATGTTTGCTAGGCACTCCATTATATCCTATGGAGACGGATTTCCAAAGGGTATAATAGGGTATAATAAAGGGATCTGGGGAGGCTGTCTTTCGAGGCGGAGACGCCAAAATTTCAGCATAGCACCTGGTACCTCTCCTCAAAACATTCTCCAAGTTTCGAAAAGATAGGACCAGAGGGTCCAATTCTATGAGCCCCCAAAGAAGGTGCCCCTATCCTCCATTATTTCCTATGGAAGGAAGGCATTTAAAAGGAGCGCAGTCCCTTTAAATGTGATGGCCAGAACTCCCTTCAGAGTTCAGTTGTGCTCGTCACAACCTTGCTCCTGGCTCCACCCCTAAAGTCCTCAGATATTTCTTGAATTGGACTTGGCAACCCTATGTAGAGCTCACCATTCAAAGCGGCCGTTTTCTCCGTGGGAGCTGATCTCTGCTGGTTGGAGATCAGTGGGAAAAGTGGGAGCTCTCCAGGCCCCAGCTGGAGGCTGGCAACCCTGCTTATAGACCTGCAGCTCCTGCCACCTTAAAGAACTTTCTATGCAGGCTCTACAGGCCTTCCTCCATGCTGGGAAAAACACGAATCATGTGTGAATAAATGTGCTTTTTTTGGATCCCTTCTGAATCGGATCGTCCCAAGGGAAGTCCGAAGGAAGACGGATCTCTCGCGGCGCAGACGCCAACTGAAGTGTGTGTGAGGCGCTGCAGGGGGAGGGGGGTAGACAGGGTTGCTCTAAAAATGAAACATCCTGGGACGAAGGAATCGGGGATTCCCACGAGAGCCCCGGCCCATGCGGCAGAGCTGTGGGCCAGCACGTAGGCCGGGGACACCACGTCGGGCCACGTCGTCGTCAACTGGGCCGGAGGGAAAGGAGAGCCGAGAGGCGCCGGCTGTGCTCAGATGTGGCGGTGTGGGCCAGGCGCCAGAGTCCAGCTTGGCTTTGTACGTCAAGGCACATTGTCTGGGACTCTGCGGGCCGCACTTCCTCCGGCCGGGCGAGAACCAGAAATAACCGGGGGCGGCAGTTTGTTCTCTCCCCCTTCTCTCTCAGGAAGGCCTTCGGCTGGTCTCCTCCCTTACGGCTTTTCCGCTTTTTTGTGGGGGGGGGGGAGCGCACAAAGTCACAGGACAGTGTCCCCTGCAGAAATCTACAGTGGACACTGGTTAGGTTTATGAGACGCCAGCAGTTTCACCAGAGACAGCCACTTCTCTTGACCTCTGGCGAAAGCATGAAGAGATATTGATAAACCGCCTTGTTAAAAAATCTTTCTTATAGCACCTTTTATGTAGTTTAAATTGTTTATATGTTTTTATCTTTTATAATTGTAATTTAAATCGTTTTACCATGACTGTTAGCATATAAATCTAAAGGAAAGAAAGAGAGAGAAAGAAAGAAAGAAAGAGAGAGAGAGAGAGAGAGAGAGAGAGAGAAAGAAAGAAAGAAAGAAAGAAAGAAAGAAAGAAAGAAAGAAAGAAAGAAAGAAAGAAAGAAAGAAAGAATCAATCAATCAATCAATCAATCCACACAGGGCTTTTTTTGTAGCAGGAACTCCTTTGCATATTAGGCCACGCATCCCTGATGTAGCCAGTCCTCCTGGGGCTTACAGTAGGCCCTTGTATTAAGAGCCCTGTAAACTCTTGGAGGATTGGCTACATCAGGGAGCTGTGGCTTAATATGCAAAGGAGCTCCTGCTACCAAAACAAAGCCCTAGTCTGGTTCAGTATAAGGGAGCTTCACGGGTCCCGTTTTCCTCAGCCTATGAAGAAAGGCTGAGGGTCTTGGGAAGGTTCAGTCTGGAGATGAGGAGATTGAGGGAGGACAGGATGGCTCTCTAGAAGTCCAGAAAAGGGCAACTAGAATGATTAAAGGGTTGGAACACTTTCCATATGAAGAAAGGTTAAAACACTTGGGGCTCTTTAGCTTGGAGAAACGTCGCCTGTGGGGTGACATGATAGAGGTTTACAAGATTATGCATGGGATGGAGAGGGTAAGGAAAGAAGGATTTTTCTCCCTTTCTCATAATACAAGAACTCGTCGGCATTCGATGAATTTGCTGAGCAGTCAGGTTAAAATGGATAAAAGGAAGTCCTTCTTCACCCAAAGGGTGATTAACACATGGAATTCACTGCCACAGGAGGTGGTGGCGGCTACAAGCACAGACAGCTTCAAGAGGGGGTTAGATAAAAATATGGAGGAGAGGTCCATCAGTGGCTATTAGCCACAGTGTGTAGTGTGTGTGTATATATATATATTTATTTATTTATTGGCCACTGTGTGAGACAGAGTGTTGGACTGGATGGGCCATTGGCCTGATCCAACATGGCTTCTCTTATGTTCTTATGGCCACTGTGGGACAGAGTGTTGGACTGGATGGGCCACTGGCCTGACCCAACATGGCTTCTCTTATGTTCTTATGGCCACTGTGTGAGACAGAGTGTTGGACTGGATGGACCATTGGCCTGATCCAACATGGCTTCTCTTATGTTCTTATGGCCACTGTGGGACAGAGTGTTGGACTGGATGGGCCATTGGCCTGATCCAACATGGCTTCTCTTATGTTCTTATGGCCACTGTGGGACAGAGTGTTGGACTGGATGGGCCACTGGCCTGATCCAACATGGCTTCTCTTATGTTCTTATGGCCACTGTGTGAGACAGAGTGTTGGACTGGATGGACCATTGGCCTGATCCAACATGGCTTCTCTTATGTTCTTATGGCCACTGTGTGACACAGAGTGTTGGACTGGATGGGCCATTGGCCTGATCCAACATGGCTTCTCTTATGTTCTTAAGTATATGAAGGGCTGTCACTTAGAGGAGCGCAGGGGGTTGTTCCTGTTGGCAGCAGAGAAGAGGACGAGTGAGAATGAGTATAAATTAAGGGTGCGGGAAGGTATCGACTGGATGTTAGAGGGAACTCTTTTACAGAGTTGTTCAACAGCGGAATCATCTACCTGGGGAAGTGGTGAGCTCCCCCACAATGGCAATGTTTAAGAAGAAGCAGCTGGACAAGCACTTGTCAGAGATGCTCTAGGCCAGGTGTGTCAAACATGAAGCCCAGCGGCCGAATCAGGCCCCCGAAGGGCTCCTATCAGGCCCCCGAGCAACTGGTTATCATCTGCTTCCTTCTCCCTCTCTCTTGTTTCCTTCTGTATCACAGCTTGCCTTGTTAGGCTTGCTCAATCGCACAGGAGCTACAGAGCAAAGTCTCCTCCCTTGGGGAGGAAAGGGGGGAGACAGAGCTTGATTTGCTGGGGGTCTCTCAATCCCACAGCAGAGCTACTGAGCCAAGCCTTTCTTCCTTCTATTGGCTGAGGCTCCTCCCCCTTCTGGCCCTTTGGGGAAGGAAGGAAAGAGCCAGAGCTTCCTTTGCCCAGTTCCTTGGATCCCATGGGAGAAATATAAAGAAAGCACTTTTAAGACCAACAAGTGCTAATGTTTTAAGCATGTTTTATTTTAATTTTTTTTTAAATTAAAAATTGTGTTTGTCTGTGTCCTTGATAAAGTTTATATCTCTGCTCCCTAATCTTAAATATATACACATACGGCCCGGCCCAACATGACCCAGCCCAACAAGGTCTCATTTATGTCAGATCTGGCCCTCATAACAAATGAGTCTGATACCTCTGCTCTAGGCTGATGCTACCTTCAGCGGGGGGTTGGACTAGTTGGCCTCTAGGGCCCCTTCCAACTGTAGGATTCTAGGTTCTGGACTCACTCCAGGAACAGTTCCGACCCCTTGCAAAGCACCCAGCAATCCCCTCTCCCCCCGCATCCTTCTCACCTTGCCAGACTTTACGCTTGTTGTCCAAGGCACTGGGACACTTCGAAGGAATGACAAAGGGGAAGATCTTGCAGTATGGAGGCGGAGGAGTTTCTGAAAGGGGAAAAAACACACACAAGAAGTGTGAATTCATAGAATCATAGCGTTGGAAGGGCCCTCCAGGGTCGTCTAGGCCAACCCCCTGCACAATGCAGGAAACTCACAAATACCACCCTTCCCTAAATTCACAGGATCCTCATCGCTGGCAGATGGCCATTTAGCCTCTGTTTAGAAACCTCCAAGGAAGGAGAGCCCACCACCTCCTGAGGAAGCCTTTTCCACCGAGGAATCGCTCTAACGGTCAGGAAGGTCTTCCTAATGTTGAGCCGGAAACTCTTTTAATTTAATTTCAACCTGTCGGTTTTGGTCCTGCCTTCTGGGGCGGGTGTCCCCCCCACATCCTTTAAACGTGATTGCCAGAACTTGGAGTTCCATCGTACTTTGCTTCCGGCTCTGCCCCCAAAGCCCCCAGCTACTTCTTGAATCGGACCAGGCCACCCCATCCACTACACATAACTCTTGGCACATAGGCTCTGACCTCACACCCATCTCGATCAGTTCTGGACCATGCGGCATACAATAAGCCGCTGGATGCAATACGAATGCCCTTGATTAAGACATAAGGCTGTAGAATAAGAAGCCTCAAGAATATCTCTAAGCCTTTGTCGCTTCATTAAATTTCCTTGTGGTCCAGCACTGTTCTATTGTTTTATTCTATTCTGTATTATGAGCCAATGTGTGTACTTACCTTTCTGGCCTCTGAAGACGACCAGTCAAGGTCGAAACGCGACAGGTCAAGTCGAGTGGGTTCCCATTGTGGTTTTATGACTGTACAGAGGATAGAGGCTTATGATGGGCCCTTAAATGGTTTTAGCGTTCTACAATAAATACGTGTATGTTGCTTTATGATTTATTTCACTCTTTGTTTTTAACGTTTGGCCCTTTAATTGCATATTAACCTTTTTCAGGTTTCTTACTCCAGTTTTCGGGTTAAGTTTCGTTTTTCCTCACCCTATCCACTCACCAGGGGTAGCAAGCCGGCTGAGATGGTGCGGGTTGCAGCAGTGGACGGCGCCCCCACCCGCGGGGCTCCTGCAGCAGCCTAGGCGCTTGAGTTCGTGAGGGTGGCGCAAGTCTGGCCAGCGGTAGAGACGGCAGAGGAGCAGCGAGGCGGGCAGGCCTGGCTTGGGCCCTCGTGGCTCCACCCAGACGCAGCCCACCTCGCCCGCGCCTCCACTCTCCACCGCCCGCAGCAGCAGCTCCAGCTCGGGGTCCTTTAGCTTCTTGAAGAGGGCATGGGCAGCCGGTTTGAGGGCCCCGGGGCTGTCGTCTGGGCCGAGCGTTGCGCAGCGAAGCCTCCAGAGCCGCTGGATTAAGCTGGCACGCCGCGACCGGAACATGAGGCTGGAACCGGCGAGGAAAGAAGAACAAGACCAATCATTTGTTGGCAGTTAGACAAATGTTGGATCAGGCCAATGGCCCATCCAGCCCAACATTCTGTGTCACACAGTGGCCATAAGAACATAAGAGAAACCATGTTGGATCAGGCCAATGGCCCATCCAGTCCAACACTCTGTGTCACACAGTGGCCACAAGAACATAAGAGAAGCCATGTTGGAAGCCAATGGCCCATCCAGCCCAACATTCTGTGTCACACAGTGGCCATAAGAACATAAAAGAAACCATGTTGGATCAGGCCAATGGCCCATCCAGTCCAACACTCTGTGCCACACAGTGGCCATAAGAACATAAGAGAAGGCATGTTGGAAGCCAATGGCCCATCCAGCCCAACACTCTGTGTCACACAGTGGCCATAAGAACATAAGAGAAGCCATGTTGGATCAGGCCAATGGCCCATCCAGTCCAACACTCTGTGTCACACAGTGGCCAAAAAAACCCCAAGTGCTATCAGGAGGTCCATCAGTGGGGCCAGGACACTAGAAGCACTCCCACTGTGCCCCCCCCCCTCCCAAGCACCAGGAATACAGAGCATCGCTGCCCTAGACAAAGAGTTCCAACAATACGCTGTGGCTAATAGCACTGTACCCTGCTGAGGCACCTCCCCTCCTCACACCCCACCCTCTCCCAGGTTCACCCCCAAAGTCTCCAGGTATAGTCCAACACAGACCTGGCCACCCTATGGGCAGATGTATATCAGCTTTCAAGATACGTTTCCATTTAGCTTTGAAAGCCAATAACCATTAATAGATTAATCCCACCCCACCGCAGCCCCATGGATTTCTCTGGTCCCCTTCCGAAGAGGGCTAGAAGGGCAACAGCTTGTCTTTCCACATCTCTCCTTACAACAGCCCTGCGAGGTGGCCTTCACTGTGCCATGTGACATAGTTCCATAGTTAAGCATTGGTGAACTCATACTACTGGTCTGTTTTGAAACAACCGCCAATCTGTTCCTTTAGCTGATCAAGTGTGTGTTATGATCCTCCACATTCAGAGGTACTAAGCCTCTGAATCCCAGAGCTAGAAGGCAACATCAGGGGAAGGCCTCAGTCTCTCTGCCCTCCTTGTTGGCCCTCCAGAGGAAGTGGTTGAGGCCACTGAGTGAGACAGGATGCTGGACTAGATGGCCCCTCACTGGTCTGATCCAGCAGGACTCTTCTGATGTTCTTATGAGGGGAAGGCCTCAGCCTCCCTGCCCTTTTGTTGGCCCTCCAGAGGAACTGGTTGAGGCCACTGTGTGAGACAGGATGCTGGACTAGATGGAGCCTCACTGATCTGATCCAGCAGGGCTCTTCTGAGGTTCTTATGAGGGGAAGGCCGCAGCCTCTCTGCCCTGTTGTTGGCCCTTCAGAGGAACTGGTTGAGGCCACTGTGTGAGGCAGGAGGCTGGACTAGATGGACCCTCACTGGTCTGATCCAGCAGGGCTCTTCTGAGATTCTTATGAGGGGAAGGCCGCAGCCTCTCTGCCCTGTTGTTGGCCCTTCAGAGGAACTGGTTGAGGCCACTGTGTGAGGCAGGAGGCTGGACTAGATGGACCCTCACTGGTCTGATCCAGCAGGGCTCTTCTGATGTTCTTATGAGGGGAAGGCCTCAGCCTCTCTGCCCTGTTGTTGGCCCTCCAGAGGAACTGGTTGAGGCCGCTGTGTGAGACAGGAGGCTGAACTAGATGGACCGCTGGTCTGATCCAGCAGGGCTCTTATTTATTTATTTATTTAAGTATATTTCTATTCCCCCCCATTCTCTGTAGGGCTCAGGGCAGAGTACAACATATGATAAAACAATAAAATACAATAAAAACACTTTAAAAACAGACAACTCATCAGCACTCAGAGAAGTTTACCGTATCATCACCTATTGCCCAGCCTGGCTGTCTCACATCATGATATCTCATAGAGAAGGCAGATGAGAATCCATTTTATAGCACAGGTGGGCTATAGGGGAGGCCAACCAGATCAAGAATAGACGCCTGCAGCCTCAGCTAAAAGCCTGACGGGACAGCTCCGTTTTACAGGCCCAAAGGAAGGCTAATAAGCCAGGTAGGGCCTGGATCTCTGTAGGGAGCATATTCCTCCAGGTCAGGGCCAGGACTGAAAAAGCTCTGGCCCCAGCTGAGGCAAGGCGGGTGTCTCTTGGGCGGGGGACGGCCAACAGAAGTTGGGAGGCCGAACCTAACGACCTCCTGGGCATATATGGAAGGAGACAGTCCCGCAGGTATGTTGATCTTCTTGTGTGCTTATGCAAGGGGAGACTCCCACCCCTCACAAGGATAGATCATAGAATCATAGAGCTTAGGGTTGCCAAGTCCAACTCCAGAAATATCTGGGGACTTTGGGGGTGGAGCCAGGAGACACTGGGTGGAGCTAGGGGGGAGGGGGGAAACGGCGCCGGGGAGTGTGGCGAGCCGCCCCGTCTTGGAGCGGGCGACGCCGCTGCGCAGCTTCCGCCTCTTCTCCGCTCGCCGTGGCTGCTCCTCCGAGATGGGCTCAGCCTGGGCCCATCTTGGAGGAGCAGCTGCGGTGGGCGGGGAGGGGGTGGCAGCGGCGCGGTGGCATCGCCCGCTCCGGGATGGGGTGGCTCGCCATGCTCCTTGGCGCCGTTTCTCCCCCCTCCCCCCGCTTCCATTTTTTGGGGGAGCGGGGGAAGAGGCTGGAAATCCTGGGGTCCCCCACCAGGGCGGGAGGGTTGGGAAGCCTAATAGAGCTGGAAGGGACCTCTAGGGTCATCTAGTCCAACCCCCTGTACAATGCAGGAAACTCACAGATACAGGTGGGGTAGCCGTGTTGGTATTGAAACAGCAGAACAAAGTTTGAGTTCAGTGGCACCTTTATGACCAACGGAGTTTAATTCTGGGTATAAACATTCGCGTGCATGCAAACCTCTAAAGATACGTAATGCATGGGTGCAAAATCTTATACCCAGAATTGAGCTCTGTTGGTCTTTAAGGTGCCACTGGACTCCAACATTGTCCTGTTGTTTCATACCAACACGGCTACTCCACCTGTATCTGTGAGTTTCCTGCATTGCGCAGGGGGTTGGACTAGATGACCCTAGAGGTCCCTTCCAACTCTATGAGTTGGCCACCCACCCGAATCTATTTTATTTTCATTGTTACGCTCCGCTCTGGAGCCACCCTAAAGACTCTGCAGAGCCATTGGGGGGTGAGATGTAAATCTTCAAAGGAGTGGGTGTAATAAAGCCAAATAAACTTGGCTTTGCAAAATCCTGTTCAAGAAATACCTGGAGCCTTTGGGGGTGGAGCCAGGAGACATTGGGGGTGGAGTCAGGAGCAAGGTTGTGACAAGCATAATTGAACTCCAAAGGCAGCTCTGGCCATCAGATTTAAAGCGGCCGCACACCTTTTAAATGCCTTGCCTCTACTGGAAATAATGAAGGATAGGGGCATCTTCTTTTGGGGCTCATAGAATTGGACCCCCTGGTCCAATCCTTTTGAAACTTGGGGAGTATTTTGGGGAGAAGCACTAGATGCAATGCTGCAAATTTGGTGCCTTTACCTCAAAAAAACAGCTGCCCCAGATACCCTCAGATCAGTTCTCCATTATACTCTATGGGAATTGGTCTCTATAGGGAATAATGGAGTGCCCAGCAGCCATTCCCCGCCTCTCCCCACTTTCTGATGACCCTGAAGTGGGGGCAGGGCCTCTAAACCGGGGGATCCCCTGCCCCCGCCTGGGGATTGGCAACCCTAAGCCTAACCTACCTGGCAAGACCGTTGGGAGGATAAAAGGGAAATAGCGCTCCTCCTCTTCCCGGCCACCCTAAGAAAGGAAGGGAACAAACTGGATCTGAACGTGTCAAATGAATAGAGGAGGAGGAAATATCTGGAAACACACCCAAGCGTGCCCTTGCTCACCAAAACAGATCTGAAAACGGGTCTGTGCAAAATCTGTCCGACACCCGATGCAAACTCAATGACGTTGCAAGCGCACGCTTTTGCCGACCGGTGCATGTATTCAAGCGGCGCCAGTCAGGCTTTCACAAATGCAGTTGCAATGCAAGCAAGCTGCAGAACAATTCCGGGTCTGCGGCTCGGGTTGCCAATCCCCAGCTGGGGGCAGGGGATCTCCCGGTTTGGAGACCCTCCCCCCCCTCCACTTCAGAAAGTGGGAGTGGGGAGGGAACTGACTGCTGGGCATTCATTATTCCCTATGAAAACCGATTCCCAAATGGAGAATTGATCAGCGGGTAACTGGTACTCTGGGGGGGGGCTGTTTTTTTGAGGTAGAGGCACCAAATTTTCAGCATAGCATCCGATGCCTCTCCTCAAAAGACCCTCCAAGTTTCAAAAAGATTGGACTGCGGAGTCCAATTCTATGAGCCCCCAAATAAGGTGCCCCTATCCTTTATTAATTCCAAGGAGGGAAGGCATTGAAAAGGTGTGTGGTCCTTTTCAATGCGATGGGCAGAACTTCCTTTGGAGTTCAATGATGCTTGTCACAACCTTGCTCCCGGCTCCACCCCAATGTCTCCTGGCTCCACCCCCAAAGTCTCCTGGCTCCACCCCCAAAGTCCCCAGATATTTCTTGAATTGGACTTGGCAACCCTATCTGCGGCGCATCGATTTGTTTGCTCATGCAGTGAAATGCGCTGATAGGCGTTGGCTGTTATCATCAGTGGGCAATGTCAGAGTTTAACTGAGCCTGAGAACTCCCCACCCCACTCCTCCCTGACCGTGCTCCCTCTTAAACTGTGCAGGTGAGCGGCCGCTCATTAATTTTAATTTCATTTTAATTTCAACCCCGCCCTATCACACAATTAACACAGGAAGCCTGCCTCCGCAGCAATCTGGAGCCACGCAGGGTCTTCGAATCATAGAGTTGGAAGAGACCTCCAGGGTCATCTAGTCCAAACCCCTGCACAATGCAGGAAGCTCACAAACACCTCCCCCTAAATTCACAGGATCTTAATTGCTGTCAGATGGCCATCTAGCCTCTGTTTAAAAACCTCCAAGGAAGGAGAGCCCACCACCTCCCGAGGAAGCCTGTTCCACTGAGGAACCGCTCTAACGGTCAGGAAGTTCTTCCGAACGTTGAGCCGGAAACTCTTTTGATTTAATTTCAACCCGTTGGTTCGGGTCCTACCTTCTGGGGCCACAGAAAATAATTACACACCATCCTCTAGATGACAGCCCTTCAAGGACTTGAAGATAGTGATCCTATCACCTCTCCAGACTAAACATCCCCAGCTCCTTCAACCTTTCCTCATAGGACTTGGTCTCCAGACCCTCGCACTGCCCGTCACCCATTTGCTGTTACATTCTGGGCAGGGCAACTAGAATGATTAAAGGTTTGGAACACTTTCCCTATGAAGAAAGGTTAAACGCTAGGGGCTCTTTAGCTTGGAGAAACGTTGACTGCGGAGTGGCAATGTCACTGTGACATGATCGAATTTTACAAGGTTATGTATGGGATGGAGAAAGTAGAGAAAGAAGTACTTTTCTCCCTTTCTCACAATATGAGAACTCGTGGGCATTCCATGAAATTGCTGAGCAATCAGGTTAGAATGGATAAAAGGAAGTGCTTCTTCACCAAAAGGGTGATTAACACGTGGAACTCCCTGCCGCAGGAGGTGGTGGCGGCTACAAGCACAGACAGCTTCAAGAGGGGATTGGATAAAAATATGGAGCAGAGGTCCATCAGTGGCTATTAGCCACAGCATATTGTTGGAACTGTCTGGGGCAGTGATGCTCTGTATTCTTGGTGCTTGGGGGGGCGATGCAAAGTGGAAGGGCTTCTGGCCCCACTTGTGAACCTCCTGATGGCACTTGGGGTTTTTTGGGGGGGGGGGTTGGGCCACTGTGAGACACAGAGTGTTGGACTGGATGGGCCATTGGCCTGATCCAACATGGCTTCTCTTATGTTCTTATGGCCACTGTGTGACACAGAGTGTTGGGCTGGATGGGCCATTGGCCTGATCCAACATGACTTCTCATGTTCTTATGGCCACTGTGTGACACAGAGTGTTCGACTGGATGGGCCATTGGCCTGATCCAACATGGCTTCTCTTATGTTCTTATGCTCTGTTCATTTGGGGTAGGAGGGAATGGAAAGGGGGGGGGGGGCGGAATGAGTGAGAACATTGCTGCCCAGCTATCATCCCTGCTAACACACCCAAGCCATTTCTACAATATATCTCCTAGGCGTACCAGCAGCAGGAATCTTTGAAACTATCTGCAAAAGTATCAATTAACAAGGCTGCCAAGTCTCCTCTGTCTACTGGCAGGGGATAGGGTGGGCTAGGGTTGCCAGTTCAATGTTGAGAAATTCCTGGAGATTTGGGGACGGAACCTGGGGCAGACAGGAACCTCAGTGGGGTACAATTCCATAGAGTCCCCCAGGGCTTTATTGTAGAAAAGGCCCAGCAGGAACTCATTTGCATATTAGGTCACACCCCCTGATGCCAAGCCAGCCGAAACTGTGTTCCTGCTCAAAAAAAGCCCCAGAGTCCACCCTCGGCCAGGGCCGCTTCTTGGTTTTTTGATGCTCTAGGCGAGACCTGTACTAGCGCCCCCCACCCATTTAAAAAAAAAAATAGGGAAAATGTTGGAGAAATGGAAAGCACCTCAAAAAGGATATTATAGCATTGGAGAAAGTCCAGAAAAGGGCAACTAGAATGATTAAAGGGCTGGAACACTTTCCCTATGAAGAAAGGTTGAAACGCTTGGGACTCTTTAGCTTGGAGAAACGTCGACTGCGGGGTGACAGGATAGAGGTTTACAAGATAATGCGCGCGATGGAGAAAGTAGAGAAAGAAGTCCTTTTCTCCCTTTCTCACAATACAAGAACTCATGGGCATTCGATGAAATTGCTGAGCAGCCAGGTTAAAACGGATAAAAGGAAGTACTTCTTCGCCCAAAGGGTGATTAACATGTGGAACACCAGGAGGTGGTGGCGGCCACAAGCATAGCCACCTTCAAGAGGGGTTTAGATAAAAATATGGAGCAGAGGTCCATCAGTGGCTATTAGCCACAGTGTGTGTGTATGTATAAAATTTTTTGCCACTGTGTGACCCAGATTGTTGGACTGGATGAGCCATTGGCCTGATCCAACATGGCTTCTCTTATGTTCTCTTATGTTCTCACCAAACTTGAAACCCTTCACATTTTTCAATTTACCCTTTTAAATTTAAATTTACCGTTCTTAATTTAAATTTTAAATTTAATTTTTTTTAAAAAAAATTGTGAGAATAAGTAATACGACATCAACCATCTTTGCATTTATCTCTAAAGTAGAGAACAGTTAGTACACAAATGTACGCAAGCGACAAACAACGTTAAGTAATCCTGCACAGTGTGATATATTTCAAGCTCAATATCGGCAGGGTGGGGGGAGGGGGCGCCCTAGGTGGCTGCCTATTTTGCCTCCTTCCACGCACTGGCCATGCACCCTCCAAAACATCTGTTTTCTCCAGGGGAACATAGCTCATCTTCTCTGGAGATGAGCTATGATTTCCGGGGATCAAAGCTCCCACCTGGAGGCAGGCATCCCTAAAATGAAAGATGTTTTCTGGAACATAAGAAGAACCCTGCTGGATCAAGGCCAAAGTCCAAACTAGTCCAGCATCCTGTTTCCCACCGTGGCCTTTGACGCAAAGGCAGCCTCTCTGCCCTGCAACTGGTATTTGTGGAGGGGGGGGGGGGGGACTGCTGCTGAACAGGAAAGTTCTATTTAATTATCGTGCCCAGCAAAGGCAGCTGATCAGAGTAGCTACGGCTAGTGGAAAACATTGTGTTTGGCTGATCTTCAGTGCTAAGAAAAGACAAGTTTGCGCATTCTTTTCCCCACATAAAAAGGTAAAGGTAGTCCTCCCGGGCAAGCACCAGTCGTTTCCAACTCTGGGGTGATGTTACTTTCACAATGTTTTCACGGCAGACTTTTTACGGGGTGGTTTGCCATTGCCTTCCCCAGTCTTCTACACTTTCCCCCCAGCAAGCTGGGGACTCATTTTACCGACCTCGGAAGGATGGAAGGCTGAGTCAACCTGGAGCTGGCTACCTGAACCCACCTTCCACTGGGATCAAACTCTGGTCGTGAGCAGACTGCAGTATTGCAGCTTTACCACTCTGCGCCACGGAGCTCTTTTTCCCCACATACCTATTGGCAAAATGAAATACGAAAAGCTGGCATCTGCATATAAAAAGAGATAATGGGACCAGACTGGCAGTGGCTTTCCAGGATCTCAGGCAGAGGTTTTTCCCATCATCTACACCCTGGTCCTTTTTAACTGGAGAAGCCAGGGATCGAACCTGGGACCTTCTGCATGCCAAGCAAAGGCTCTGCCACTAACCTCGTCCCCCTCAAGTTGGAACAGTGTTCCCTCTAAGCCGAGTTAGTGTGAGCTAGATCACAGTTTTTTAGCCTCCGGCTTACACCTTTTTGTCTTAGCTCAGGAAACATGGCCCCAGAGCAAGCGAATTGATGCAGCAGCTCACAACTTTTAATGCCAGCAGCTCACAAAGTAGAATTTTCGCTCACAAGACTCCACAACTTAGAGGGAGCTTTGAGTTGGAGGTATCTGCACCCCCTCTATTTGGTGATCCTTCTTGGCGCATCATGCGCAGGGGGAGATACAAGTGCTCTTACATGCCAGTCACATGCCAGAGTGTCTGAGCAAGCATGCCACGAACCCCGTGCGCCTCTTCCCTCCCGCACACACTCCCCAGTAACCAGTGACAGGTAGCCAGAGGGTAAGGGGCCTCACGCAAAGCCAGATTTGAGGAATCACTCACTGTGGAAGCAGCGGGTGGGCGAACACACCACTGGGTGCAGACCCGTCTGGAGACCGGGACAGCTCGGCTCTCGGATTTCCTGACAGGGCTTTTTCTCTCTGGCTGTCCCCTCCCCTCCCTTCCCTGATCCAGCCTCTCTATGTGGGAGTCAGTGGCGACAGGAGGAAAGGGGAGGGCTGGAAAAAAGCTTGCTCTGGAGTCTTTGGAGGGGGGAGGACTGTGAAGAGGCAGCTAGACACTCAGACTGTAAGAACGTAAGAATATCAGACAAGCCCTGCTGGCTCAAACCAGTGGTCCATCTTTTCTAGCCTCCTGTCTCACACAGCGGCCTCGACCAGCTTCTCTGGAGGGTCGACAACAGGGCAGAGAGGCCGAGGCCTTCCCCTCATAAGAACATCAAAAGAGCCCTGTGGATCAGACCACTGAGGGTTCATCTAGTCCAGCAACCTGTCTCACAAAGAGGCCAGCCAGTTCCTTTGGATGGCCAACAACTGGGCAGAGGCCGAGGCCTTCCCCATTAAAGAACATCAGAAGAGCCCTGCTGGATCAGACCAGGGTCCATCTAGTCCAGCACTCTGCCTCACACAGTGGCCTCAACCAGTTCCTCTGGAGGGCCAACCACAGGGCAGAGAGGCCAAGGCCTTCCCCTCATAAGAACATCAGAAGAGCCCTGCTGGATCAGACCAGTGGTCCCTCAAGTCCAGCCTCCTGTCTCACACAGTGGCCTCAGGCAGTTCCTCTGGAGGGCCAACAACAGGGCAGAGAGGCCGAGGCCTTCCCCTCATAAGAACATCAGAAGAGCCCTGCTGGATCAGACCAGTGAGGCTCCATCTAGACCAGCCTCTTGTCTCACACAGTGGCCTCAACCACTTCCTCTGGAGGGCCAACAAGGAGGGCAGAGAGGCTGAGGCCTTCCCCTCATAAGAACGTCAGAAGAGCCCTGCTGGATCAGACCAGTGAGGGTCCATCTAGACCAGCCTCTTGTCTCACACAGTGGCCTCAACCACTTCCTCTGGAGGGCCAACAACAGGGCAGAGAGGCCGAAGCCTTCCCCTCATAAGAACGTCAGAAGAGCCCTGCTGGATCAGACCAGTGAGGGTCCATCTAGTCCAGCTTCCTGTCTCACACAGTGGCCTCAACCAGTTCCTCTGGAGAGTCGACAACAGGGCAGAGGCCAAGGCCTTCCCCTGAGGTTGCCTCCTGGCTCTGGGATTCAGAGGAGGTTCCCCTCATTCACCATGGTTAGCAGTCACTGAGAGACTGTGAATCTATCTCATCCTCTTTGAAAACTATTTATTCCAGTGGTCATCACTACATCGTATATCCAGAATTAAACTCTGTTGGTCTTAAAGGTGCCCCTGGACTCCAACTCAGACCAACATGGCTATCCACCTGAATCTCGGTTTTTGAGAAATGCACCTTTTCTTCTTGCATAAGCCCATCTCTAACGGCATGGAGCTCGAGAATTATGTGGTGTGGTAGTCAGAGTGTCGGCTCAGATCTGGGGGACCTAGGATCGACTCCCTATGGAAGCTTGCCAGATGGCCCTTGGGCCGGTCACACACTCTCAGACTCACCTACCTCACAGGGTTGTTGTGAGGATAAAATGGAGGCGAGGAGGGACAGTTGCCAGCCACTTTGGGTTTCCCAGTGGGGAGAAAGATGCGGTATAGATAAAGTTAACAAAACAAATTCACTGCTGTTCCCTCAAAAGAGGAGGTCTTAGAGGCTGTGCTGGGAACCTCATTGTGAGCCCTCTGTCCTGAGTCTCTGGGAAGCGTGTCAGCAACCCTCATTCACCCAATAAGCAAGCAAAGGCGACAATACCTGGGTAGCAGATAAAAGCCAGAGTCCAGTAGCGCCATAAAGACCAGGGGTAGCCAAATTACGGCTCAGGAACGACATGTGGCTCTTTCACACACATTGTGTGGCTCTCAAAGCCCCCATCATCCTGTCAGCCAGCTTGGAGAAGGCCTTTGTGTCTTTAAATCACTTCTCCAAGCCAAGCCACCCAGCAGCTTGGAGAATGCATTTAAAGTTGCTTTCTTTCCCCCTCCCCCTCCCTCCATCTATTTGCCCTCCTTCCTTCCTTGCGGCTCTCAAACATTTGACGTTCATGTCTTGCAGCTCTCAAACATCTGACATTTATCCTGTCTGGCTCTTATGTTAAGCAAATTTGCCCCCCCCCTGGTAAAAACTAACGAAATTTGTAGGGTAAACCTTCGTGAGTCACTGCGCACTTCTTCAGATATGCTCCTTCCCTGGCACAAATTATTGGCTGTTTATATTTTAATGTATTATTTTTTTCTGATAGCAAACTAGAATGATGCTTATAATGTATAGAATGATGTTTATAATGTATATTACATGTTAAAAAGTGAGCCCTGTGGCGCAGAGTGGTAAAGCTGCAGTACTGCAGTCCGAGCTGTCTGCTCACGACCTGAGTTCAATCCCGGTGGAAGCTGGGTTCAGGTAGCCAGCTCGAGGTTGACTCAGCCTTCCATCCTTCCGAGGTCTGTAAAATGAGTCCCCAGCTTGCTGAGGGGAAAGTGTAGAGGACTGGGGAAGGCAATGGCAAACCACCACGTAAAAAGTCTGCCATGAAAACGTCGTGATGCGACGTCACCCGAGAGTCGGAAATGACTGGTGCTTGCACAGGGGACTGCCTTTACCTTTTTTACATGTTAAAAGGTAAATTAGGTGGACAAGAACATCACTGGGAAAGACCTGTCCTTTTCCTTTACCTAGACTTGCAGCAAGAGCAATTAGCAGGCAACTTTTATTACCTTCTATTGGTTTCCCACGCGAACGCTACCCAGACCAAATGTTCTTTCAGTTTGTTTATTACATTATTTTGCCATTGGATCCTAACGTTGTATCACTTTGCACTCTTAACCCCTACCCACCAGCTATATGTAAGTTCTGCTCGCTGTACCCCATTCCGTTGTCTGACGAAGTATGCATGCATACGAAAGCTTCCATTCTGAATAAAACTTAGTTGGTCTTAAAGGTGCTGCTGGATTCCTACTTTGTTCTGCTACAAATTCTGTTAGCTTTGAAGGTGCCACTAGGGTTTTGCTCTTTTCTGCTGCTACAGACAGACTAACAGCTCCCCATCATAATCATAAGAACAGAAGAGAAGCCATGTTGGATCAGGCCAATGGCCCATCCAGTCCAACACTCTGTGTCACTCAGTGGCCATAAGAACAGAAGAGAAGCCATGTTGGATCAGGCCAATGGCCCATCCAGTCGAACACTCTGTGTCACACAGCGGCCATAAGAACAGAAGAGAAGCCATGTTGGATCAGGCCAATGGCGCATCCAGTCGAACACTCTGTGTCACACAGTGGCCATAAGAACAGAAGAGAAGCCATGTTGGATCAGGCCAATGGCCCCTCCAGTCCAACACTCTGTGTCACACAGTGGCCATAAGAACAGAAGAGAAGCCATGTTGGATCAGGCCAATGGCCCATCCAGCCCAACACTCTGTGTCACACAGTGGCCATAAGAACAGAAGAGAAGCCATGTTGGATCAGGCCAATGGCCCATCCAGCCCAACACTCTGTGTCACACAGTGGCCAAAAAACCCAGGTGCCATCAGGAGGTCCAGCAGTGGGGTCAGGACATGATAAGCCCTCCCACTGTGACCTCCCTCCCAAGCACCAAAAATACAGAGCCTCACTGCCCCAGACAGAGAGTTCCAACAATACGCTGATCGAACAGCCTGGGTAGGATTCCTTTGTGTTCAACCGTCCAAAATTCAGCAGATCAATTCTTCCAGCCCTGCCGCAGGTTCGGGAATGCAAGGGGAGGGGGGAAATCTGCTGGTTGGTTTTCCATCTTGTTTAAAGCAGCAGGAAATCTGCCAGGGAGGGAAACGGTGGGGGGGGGGGGAGATGCCAATCGTCCTGGAGCCAGAAGGCCTGTCCCTTTAAGAACAGAGAGAGGCCCCTTTGATGGCAGCAAGCCCGCCGTCATTTGTGCTTCCTACTCCAACTTCCCAGAAAGATAAGCCAGAAGCGGCTGGCGCCAGCTCTGCTCCCTCCATCCCCTTCAAACAAGAAGTTCTAACGATGTGGGCACGAGGTGCCACGTGGTTCCCGGAGACCCAGCCGTACCCCCTGTCCCAGATTGGGCCTACCAGGAGATCAGGATCTCCAGGGGTCAATGTATAAGGCCACCTGGGGCGGGGGAATCTGTGCCATCCGGTCCCCAGCAAAGATCTAACACTGGCGTAGTTTGCCAATACACGGCCCGCCAATGCCAGCCTGGTTGTTGAAGGGCAGTGCCTGCTGACTGGCGGCATTCTCTGCTTGGCTACTGCCTGGCCAGCCGGTGACCTTTCGGGTGCTCCAGACAGTCTGGGCCCTGTGCAGAGAGAGGATCTTATCGGAGGAGGCAGGAAACGGTCTGGAGCAGAATTGGAGACACACAAGGGGAGGGGTGGGGCTGGCCCCAGCCTAGGAATGGGGAAGCGGCTACTGCAGAGGAAGGGGGAAAAGAGAAGGAGAGGACCGTTTGCATCCAGGATTCCTGAAGAGCAAAGGGATTGCCTTGCTGTACAGGGCAAACAATTGCGGACCAATGTTCCCTCTAAGCCGTGGTGTTTTGGGAGCAAAAATTCTACTTTGTGAGCTACTGGCATTACAGTGGTGAGCTACTGCATAAATTATTTTGATCTAGGGCCATTTTTCCGGAGCGGAGACGAAAATGTGGGAGCTGCAGGCTATAAAATTGTGAGCTAGCTCACACTAACTCAGCTTTGAGGGAACACTGTTGAGGACCCCTTTCTTGTTCCCAGCATCAGGACTTTAAAGGTAGACTGCTTTGGAACCTGGAAGTTCCTTCTAGCCATCATTGCTTACTGCTGAGGACTGACTTCTCCGTCGTAAGAGGCTGAGTATAGTCCAGTCCTCCATCTTGAGTCACGCAGTGGCCAGCCAGAGCATGCCCACTCAGTGTCCGCTGGTATACTGCCCTTGCACATGAGGCTCAGCGGAAGAGCCTCTGCTTTGCAGGCAGAAGATCCCAAGTCCGATCCCTGATATCTCCAGTTAAAAGGACCAGGCAGCAGGCAATGTGGAAGATCTCTGCCTGAGTCCTTGGAGAACCGCTGCCAGTCCTGGGGTTGCCAATCCCCAGGTGGGGGCAGGGGATCCCCCTGGTTTGGAGGCCCTCCCCCCGCTTCAGGGTCATCAGAAAGCAGAGGGGAGAGGAATGTCTGCTGGGCACTCCATTATTCCCTATGGAGACCGATTCTCATACGGTATAATGCAGAATTGATCTGCGGGTATCTGGGGCTCTGGAGGGGCTGCTTTTTGAGATAAAGGCACCATATTTTCAGCAGAGCATCCAGGGCCTATCCCCAAAATACCCTCCAAGTTTCAAAAAGATTGGACCAGGGGGTCCAATTCTATGAGCTCCCCTAAAAGGTGCCCCTATCCTTCGTTATTTCCAATGGAGGGAAGGCATTTAATGTTTATGTTTAATTCGATTTATACCCCGCCCTCCCCACCAAGAAGAAGAAGACTAGATTTATACCCCACCCTTCTCTCTGAATCAGAGTCTCAGAACGGCTTACGATCGTCTTTATCTTCCCCCACAACAGATACCCTGTGAGGTGGGTGGGGCTGAGAGAGAGCTCTCATAGAAGCTGCCCTTTCAAAGGCAGCTCTGCCAGAGCTATGGCTGACCCAAGGCCACTCCAGCGGCTGCAAGTTGAAGAGTGGGGAATCAAAGCCAGTTCTCCCAGATAAGAGTCCCCATACTTAACCACTACACCAAACTGGCTCTAGGTGTGTGGTCCCTTGAAATGTGATGGCCAGAACTCCCTTTGGAGTTCAATTATGCTTGTCACAACCTTGCTCCTGGCTCCACCCCCAACGTCTCCTGGCTCCACCCCCAAAGTCCCCAGATATTTCTTGAATTGGACTTGGCAACCCTAGCCAATCTGGATGGACCAAGGGTCTGATTCAGTAGGAAGAAGCTTCATGGAGGTTTCATTCAGCTGGCTTGGCTAGTAGACACTGACAGACTTTTCCTTTTCCCTGACCATTGTTTTTTTCCAGCAGCCAAACGGAGTGCCAAGTGCAGCTCTGTGGCCATGAGTTCCGTCAGCATCACGTGAAGAAGTGACGCGTATGCCCTGAATCTTCGCTCAGATGCTCTCTTGCAGCAACACGGGACCCAACGAAAGACACCCAAAATTCTACAGATATTTTATTGCGGGGGGCAGGGAGATATTTTGTTGGCACTGCAAAATATAGAAAGGAAAGCCCAGATGTTTGGCGTTAACGTTAAAGTTATGCTGTGTGGAGAGGGAGCTGTTGCCCCTGTTGGGGTGTGTGTGTGTGTGTGAGAAACTCACTTGTGACTGTGAAAAGCTTTTGGAGGAAGGAGGAGATAACCCACATTCCAGGAGGTGAGGACAACAGGGGCTCTAATGCCTAGGATTATGAAGCTCCAGGTGGGCCCTAGAGATATCCCAGAATCGATACTCCCTCTAAACTGTGGAGACCTGTGAGCAAAAACTCTGCTTTGTGAGCTACTGGCATTCAAGTAGTGAGCTGCTGCATCCATTAGTTTGCTCTGAGGCCCTTTTTCCTAAGCTGAGACAAAAATAAGTGAGCTGCAGGCTAAAAGAACTGTAAGCTATTTTACACTAACTCAGGCAAATTTATACCCCGCCTTTCTCTCTGAATCAGATTCAGAATGGCTTCCAATCTCCTATATCTTCTCCCCCCACAACATACACCCTGTGAGGTGGGTGGGGCTGGAAGGGGTCTCCCAGAAGCTGGCCTTTCAAGGACAACTCCTGTGAGAGCTATGGCTAACCCAAGGCCATTCCAGCAGGTGCAAGTGGAGGAGTTGGGGGTCGAACCCTGTTCTCCCAGATAAGAGTCTGCACACTTAACCACTACACCAAACTGGCTGAGAGGGAACACTGCCCAGAATTACACCTGGTCTCCAGACACAGGGCTGCAAGCTCAGGGTTGGGAAATACCTGGAGATTTGGGGGGGGGGGGGGCGAGAGAAGAGGCTTTTTGTAGAGTTGCATTAATGAGAGAGCTGAAGGTTTTCTGCCTCCGTACGAAAAGTTGCAGCTGCTGGTAACCAGTCTGTCGAAGTCACTGAAGGCCCTGGCATCCTTTGCATCTGCCCCCCACTCCTCTCCCCCCCCCCATTCTAAAGTGAAACCGGTAGACCCCAAGTGAAATTTTTAAAAGAGCAGAATTAATATCAGTTTTGATCTCAACGGCCAGGCTGACTCTGGCCGCGAAACGGATAGCTCGCTCAGTCTCCACCAACTGTAGAACAATGGCATGAAAAGATTTGGGAATACTTTATTGTATATAAGATGTCATATAATCTTTCAAACGCACCTATTGAACAATAGGAAAGCAAAGTAGTTGCAGAATGGATCCTTAAATAAATCATATGGCAGAACATAATACAGTTCCAAAATCACACTATTATAGGAGCTTATTTTTGACTAATTTTTTCCCATCTTTTTTGAATGTATGTAAATCCTTGCATTTTTTTTTATAAGATGAGCTTTAATTTTGTAATATTGATCATTGCTTTGATTTTCTATACTACTTTGTTGAAACTAAAATAAAAATTTATTTAAAAAAATAATAATAAAGTGAAACTGGTTTCAGAAAGATCACAAAAGAATTCCATGCCAAGAACATGCAGGTGGACTTCTTGGACCAGCTGACGATGCCCAGGATTTCCATTTCAAGGCCAAAGGCTCCCTTGGGCTGTTGTGGTAACATTTCTAGGCTGAGTGGTGACCGACCATTGGAAATGCAGCTTGCCACTGACTCTTCTTTGCTCCCTTCTTCCTCCGAGGCGAAGCGTCGTTTCTTTCAGCTGCTTTTGTGCTGCATTCCAGAATCTCCATCCCTGGGAACGTGGGGTTTTTACCTTGCAGGGGGGCGGAAACAAAATATCAAAATGGCGGGAAAGCTGGGGAGACCCATAGAAACCTTCCTTCCTTCTCATAGTCAGATAGACTGCGCCTGTGTCTGTGCGTCAGTATAACACTACACACAAACACACAACCTCAATGTGATTCTAAGTACAATAATATTCAACTTTTTTTGTATTGTTTTATCAACAAGAATATCAGACGAGCCCTGCTGGATCAGATCACTGAGGGTCCATCTAGTCCAGCATCCTGTCTCACGCAGTGGCCTCAACCAGTTCCTCTGGAGGGCCAACAACAGGGCAGAGAGGCCGAGGCCTTCCCTTCATGGGAACATCAGAAGAGCCCTGCTGGATCAGACCAGTGAGGGTCCATCTAGTCCAGCCTCCTGTCTCACACAGTGGCCTCAACCAGTTCCTCTGGAGGGCCAACAACAGGGCAGGGAGGCTGAGGCCTTCCCCTCATAAGAACGTCAGAAGAGCCCTGCTGGATCAGACCAGTGAGGGTCCATCTAGTCCAGCCTCCTGTCTCACACAGTGGCCTCAACCAGTTCCTCTGGAGGGCTAGCAACAGGGCAGGGAGGCTGTGGCCTTCCCCTCATAAGAACATCAGAAGAGCCCTGCTGGATCAGACCAGTGAGGGTCCATCTAGTCCAGCCTCCTGTCTCACACAGTGACCTCAACCAGTTCCTCTGGAGGGCCAACAACAGGGCAGAGAGTCCGAGGCCTTCCCTTCATGGGAACATCAGAAGAGCCCTGCTGGATCAGACCAGTGAGGGTCCATCTAGTCCAGCATCCTGTCTCACAGTGGCCTCAACCAGTTCCTCTGGAGGGCCAGCAACAGGGCAGAGAGGCCGAGGCAGGCCTTCCCCTCATAAGAACATTAGAAGAGCCCTGCTGGATCAGACCAGTGAGGGTCCATCTAGTTCAGCATCCTGTCTCACACAGTGGCCTCAGCCAGTTCCTCTGGAGGGCCAACAACAGGATATGGAGGCCAAGGCCTTCCTCTCATAAGAACTTAAGAAGAGCCCTGCTGGATCAGACCAGTGAGGGTCCATCTAGTCCAGCATCCTGTCTCACAGTGGCCTCAACCAGTTCCTCTGGAGGGCCAGCAACAGGGCAGAGAGGCCGAGGCAGGCCTTCCCCTCATAAGAACATTAGAAGAGCCCTGCTGGATCAGACCAGTGAGGGTCCATCTAGTTAAACATCCTGTCTCACACAGTTGCCTCAGCCAGTTCCTCTGGAGGGCCAGCAACAGGGCAGAGAGGCCGAGGCAGGCCTTCCCCTCATAAGAACATTAGAAGAGCCCTGCTGGATCAGACCAGTGAGGGTTCATCAAGTTCAGCATCCTGTCTCACACAGTGGCCTCAGCCAGTTCCTCTGGAGGGCCAACAACAGGGCACAGAGGCCGAGGCCTTCCCCTCATAAGAACATAAGAAGAGCCCTGCTGGATCAGACCAGTGAGGGTTCATCAAGTTCAGCCTCCTGCCTCACACAGTGGCCTCAACCAGTTCCTCTGGAGGGCCAGCAACAGGGCAGAGAGGTCAAAGCCTTCCCCTCATAAGAACATCAGAAGAGCCCTGCTAGATCAGACCAGTGAGTGAGGGTCCATCTAGTCCAGCCTCCTGCCTCACACAGTGGCCAGCCATTCCCCCTGGAGGGCCAATAACAGTATATAGAGGCCCAAGCCTTCCCGTTGTTGCCTCTTGGCTGTGGGATTCAGAGGATTAGTGCTTCTGAATGTGGAGGTTCCCTTCAGTCGCCACAGCTAGTAGCCATGTATAGACCCATCCTCCATGAATCCATCAAATTCTCTTTTAAAGCTATGTGTGGCCATCGCTATAACCACTGGCAGTGAATCTGCCAGACTTCTTGGTCTCTCCATGGTTCGTCCCTTTCGATTTCCAAGCTTTATAAAAACTTCTTCACACACACAGTTTGTCCATCCTGAACCTACTGCCCTTCTACTTCAGTGACGGCCCTGGAGTTCTAGTATGGTGGGAGAAAAGAAAAAGTTCCAGGGCTTTTTTAAAAAGCAGGAATGCAGTTCCAGCTGACTTGGCATCAGGGGCGTGGCCTAATATGCAAATGAGCGCCTGCTGGGCTTTTTCTACCAAAAATGCCCTGAAAGTTCTCTTTGTCAGCTTTTCTTTACCCCCTGCATAATTTTATGAATTTCTATCTTGCCCCCCTAACAAGAGCCCCATGGCGCAGAGTGGTAAAGCTGCAGTACTGCAGTCCTAAGCTCTGCTCACGACCTGAGTTCGATTCCAGTGGAAGGAAGCTGGGTTCGGGTAGCCGGCTCCGGGTTGACTCAGCCTTCCATCCTTCCAAGGTTGGTAAAATGAGTCCCCAGCTTGCTGGGGCGGGGGGGGGGGGGGAAGTGTAGATGACTGGGGAAGGAAATGGCAAACCACCCCGTAAAAAGTCTGCCGTGAAAACGTTGTGAAAGCAATGTCACCCCCGAGTCGGAAACGCCTGGTGCTTGCACAGGGGACTACCTTTACCTTTTTATCTTGCTCCCCACCCTTTAACATTTTTTCAAACTGAAAAGCCCCAGATTTTTATGCCTTTTCTCATAGAGAAGGTGCTCCAGCACAGTCTTGCCAAGGAGGAAAAAAAGATGTAGATAAAGGAAGAGAAGCCTGTGGCAAACTAGACATGCTCCTGTGGTGGAATTAATTTTAGATATTCCCCCAGTTAAGCTGGGAGGCAAGAAACGGAACGCAGAGTGCGGAGGGAATCTGGAATGATTAAGAAACAGAATGGGAGAAACGCTCTCCTTCAGAACTTTCACACAGACTAAAAAACGCACTTTCAGTCCGCTTTCAGGGCGCTTCATAAGTGGATCTCCCTGTGGGGAAAATGGCAAAATCTACTGGCAAACGTTTGCCTATCCCTCCCCACTCCCCAAACAAAACAATCTTCACCAGGCAACGAAGAGATCTTTGTGACTTACTTGATGTCTCCTGCCTTTCAGCGATGGCTTGCCCGCACATCGACGCGGTGAGTAACACAGCAGCATCCCAGCCTTGGTTGAAGAACAGAAGCGCAACACACAAAGACCATACCCCCAAGGGCAGGCAGCACCAGGGCCCGGAGAGACAACACGCCACGGCACACGAACTTGGGCATTCCCCCAGGGCCCTCTAGTCCAACAGTTCTTTTATGCACCAGCAGCAGAGAAGAACGTAAGCGCAGTCCCGCAGCGCTTCCAGGCACCAGTAGCCGAAATTGGTCGGCATGTTGCCCTTGAAGTACGGTAGGGCCATGCCTCGCGCTGCCTGCCACAGGTTTTGGTGGCCCAGGGGGGCCGCCATGCCCCACGGACGAGGGCCTGCAAACCTCTGCAGAGGATACATCACACTGCTTCGGCTCAGAGCTGGGTTCTGGCAGGCGTGTGACACTGCCCCTGCCTCTATGTGAGCTCGCTGGACGTTTCTGCATTCTGCGAGAGGTCACGGGGCCCCCCGTTATTCATATCCCATGGAAGCTCAGGGGCCGCTGGTGCAGCCTGCATTGTTAACCTGTCCCCAAAGGAAAGAGAGTTCTACTTATTTCACGCGCACTAGCGCCTTCCGGAACAACAGGCCTGCAGAGTCTCGTGTTCAACCGTCATTGTGAGCTGCCAGGAACGTTTTTAAATGGAAAAGGTCGCTCCAAAGAGATAAAAAATACCCTGTCTCATCCATTTCAAATGGGATGGCTGCCTTTTAAATTCTGACTTGGATGGAGGCACTGTTTCGATATGAGGCAGCTGAGCGCCTCCTACCCGGACTTGGGAGGCGGTCTCCGCGTCCTCAGGTGAAGCAGGACGATTCCCTCACCTGTGAAATGGAGGGGACAGATTGTCCCTTGGGGCTAAGAAGAGAGCACCTGCTGGGCATGCAGAAAGGCCTTGGTTCATTCACACTGCTCCCGTGCATGTGGTGTGTGTGCATGGCATGCCCCAGCCTTTCAGATGGCTGGGAAATGCACCATGCATGCGTTTCAGTGGTTTGTTACTGGGAAAAACATGGTAGCTATTTGTTCCAGTAATAGCCCGTCCCATGATGAGGTAAGGACGGGCATGATGTAAGGGGCAGATGTGTGCGTGAATGCACATATTAATTTTTTTCTCTCCTTCTTTCCTAGTTTCCCCTGTACTGTTTTCCATTGTGAAATAAATTCACAAGATAGCCTCTTGCTCAAAATCGGAAGTTTCTTCTGACTCATGGATTGCCAACCCAGGAAGAGCAGGTTTGGGTGATGATTTTTTTCAGGACTTTTTTTGGTAGGGAAAAACCCAGCAGGAACTCATTTGCATATTAGGCCACACCTCCTGACATCACCATGGTTTCGCACAGGGCTTTTCCACAGAAAGAGTCCAGCAGGAATTCATTTATATATTAGACCACACCTCCTGACACCAAGCCAGCCGGAACTACATTCCTGTGCGTTCCTGAGAGCCAGTTTGGTGTAGTGGTTAAGTGCGTGGACTCTTATCCGGGAGAACCGGGTTTGATTCCCCCACTCCTCCATTCGCAGCTGCTGGAATGGTCTTGGGTCAGCCATAGCTCTGGCAGAGGTTGTCCTTGAAAGGACAGCTGCTGTGAGAGCCTTCTGAGCCCCACCCACCTCACAGGGTGTCTGTTGTGGGGGAGGAAGATAAAGGAGATTGTGAGTCGCTCTGAGATTCGGAGTGTAGGGTGGGATATAAAAAACAAAATTGGCATGCCAGTGTTTCAACATTTCAGCTTGGGAGGGTGCCCACACTGAAACCAAAAGTTCAGTCCCATTTGGAGGCCCCAGGCAGAGTTGCCCCGCTGTGTCTCCTCCGCGCCGCTGTCCTATGTTGCCATGCCCCACCCCTTTGCTTGCCCGAGCCGGTTGAAGCCGCTAAAAAAGGTAAAGGTAGTCCCCTGGGCAAGCACCAGTCGTTTTCGACTCTGGGATGACGTCGCTTTCACGTTTTCACGGCAGACTTTTTACGTAGTGGTTTGTCATTGCCTTTCCCAGTCATTTACGCTTCCCCCCCAGCAAGCTGGGTACTCATTTTACCCACCTCAGAAGGATGGAAGGCTGAGTCAACCTGGAGCTGGCTACCTGAACCAGCTTCTGCTGGGATCGAGCTCAGGTCGTGAGCAGAGGGCTGAGTCAACCTGGAGCTGGCTACCTGAACCAGCTTCCGCCGGGATCGAACTCAGGTCGTGAGCAGAGGGCTCCAACTGCAGCTTTATCACTCTGTGCCGTAGGGCTCCACTTGAAGCCGCTACATTGATGTAAAACACCCCCCACAAACACAGACCCTGGAGAGTTCTGCCGATCAGTGTGGACACAACTGACCTTGATAGAGGTTGACGGCATTATGCCTGGGACAGAGAAGGCAGAGGAAGGACTTTTCTCCCTTTCTCACCGTATGAGAACTCGTGGACACTCCGCGAAATTCACGAGCAGGAGGCTGCGAACAGATCCAAGGAAGCCCTTCTTCACCCAAAGAGTCATGAAAACGTGGGATTCACTGCCGCAGGAAGTGGCAGTGGCTACAGGCATAGAAAGCTTCAAAAGGGGATTGGATAAATAGACGTTGCAGAAGCCCATCAGTGGCTCAGCCACTAGGTACAGATCCAGGGTGGCCAAACTGTGGCTCGGCAGCCACATGTGGCTTTCATACTTATTGTGCGCCTCTCGAAGCCCTTACTGCCCCGTCCGCCAGAAGGCATTTGTCCCTTTAAATCGGTTCTGCAAGCCAAGCCAGCTAGCAGCTTGGAGAACGCATTTAAAGTTGCTTTTTTCCACCTCTCCCTTCTTCCCATCTATTTGCCTGCCTGCCTGCTTTGCAGCTCTCAAACATTTGACATTCATGCCTTGCAACTCTCAAGCATCTAACATTTATTCTTTGTGGCTGTTACATTAAGCAGTGATGCTCTATTCTTGGTGCTTGGTGGGAAACAGTGGGAGGGCTTCTAGTGTCCTGGCCCCACTAATGGACCTCCTGAGGGCAGCTGGTTTTTTGGCCACTGTGTGACACAGGAGTGTTGGCCTGGAGGGGCCATTGGCCTGATCCAACATGGCTTCTCTTATGTTCTTATGGCCACTGTGTGACACAGAGTGTTGGACTGGATGGGCCACTGGCCTGATCAATACGGCTTCTCTTATGTTCTTATGGCCACTGTGTGACACAGAGTGTTGGACTGGATGGGCCATTGGCCTGATCCAACATGGCTTCTCTTCTGTTCTTATGGCCGCTGTGTGACACAGAGTGTTGGACTGGATGGGCCATTGGCCTGATCCAACATGGCCCTCTCTTCTGTTCTTATGGCCACTGTGTGACACAGAGTGTTGGACTGGATGGGCCACTGGCCTGATCCAACATGGCTTCTCTTCTGTTCTTATGGCCGCTGTGTGACACAGAGTGTTGGACTGGATGGGCCATTGGCCTGATCCAACATGGCCCTCTCTTCTGTTCTTATGGCCACTGTGTGACACAGAGTGTTGGACTGGATGGGCCATTGGCCTGATCCAACATGGCTTCTCTTCTGTTCTTATGGCCGCTGTGTGACACAGAGTGTTGGACTGGATGGGCCATTGGCCTGATCCAACATGGCCCTCTCTTCTGTTCTTATGGCCACTGTGTGACACAGAGTGTTGGACTGGATGGGCCACTGGCCTGATCCAACATGGCTTCTCTTCTGTTCTTATGGCCGCTGTGTGACACAGAGTGTTGGACTGGATGGGCCACTGGCCTGATCAATACGGCTTCTCTTATGTTCTTATGGCCACTGTGTGACACAGAGTGTTGGACTGGATGGGCCATTGGTCTGGTCCAACAGGGCTTCTCTTATGTTATGTTCCTGGTGCTGGGGTGGGGGGAACAGTGGGAGGGCTTCTGGACTTCTAGCCCCACTGATGGCCCCCCTGATGGCACCTGGATTAGGCCACTATGTGACACAGAGTGTTGGGCTGGATGGACCATTGGCCTGATCCAACACGGCTTCTCCTATGTGCACTAACTTCTTTTTTTTAAGACCACATTTAAAAACCACACCAGTGTCTTGTGTCATTTAGGCATTTGCTGCTGCCCTAAGAGCGTAACCAAGAAATCGGGAGGTGGTGTGAGATTTGGAAGGGCAGCCAGGAAGGAACTAGCAAAGATCTTTTAAGTGTAAGGAAGTGTTGCTGGCAACCCGAGCTTTTTTTGTAGCAGGGACTCTTTTGAAGAAGAAGATTATAGATTTATACCCCGCCCTTCTCTCTGAATCAGTCTCAGAGTGGCCTACCATCTCCTTTCCTTTCCTCCCCCATAACAGACACCCTGTGAGGTGGATGGGGCTGAGAGGGCTCCCATAGCAGCTGCCCTTGCAAGGACCACTCCTGCGAGCGCTATGGCTGACCCATGGCCATTCCAGCAGTGGCAAGTGGAGGAGTGGAGAATCAAACCTGGTTCTCCCAGATAAGGGTTTGCACACTTAACCACTACACCAAACTGCATATTAGGCTACACCCCCTTGATGTAGCCAATCCTCCTGGAGCTTACTGCATATTAGGCTACACCCCCTTGATGTAGCCAATCCTCCTGTCTGAAGAGGAGTTCCTGCTACAAAAAAAGCCCTGGATGAACCCAATGTGTTAAAAAAAATGCATAAATGTAACACCCAGACTGGACCTTCGTTGAGGGAGCACAAAACCCAGGGAGGTGATGCAAGAGCTTGAATCAACAGGATTTACTAACTTGGCTCCCTGGGCTTATTTAATGTAGGGGCGCAGCATGCCTAACCACCTACTGGCTATCATGTGGGGCAGTCCCACAGGCTTCCGGTGGGGCCAGACAGGCTGCTGGATGGCATTCCAGTATGTGTCCATGGAGGGGCAGTGGCGCTCTTCACCTCAGGCCTTACAGGCCTGGCGTCGTCCTAATTGTACTCTGGGAAAACCCAGAGTTGCTGGGGCAACCAAGGCAGGCCCAAAGGGTTCATAGGCGGGAGGTGCGTTCGTCCTCTTCGTTCTCTAGTTTGTAGGCCGGCCAGTAGCATTCGCGCCCCCGGGCGTCCGTGTAGCGCAGGGCTAGGTTCTTCTGCGTGTTGCTCATGCTCCCGAGTGAGGTGTAACTGTCGAAATTGGGGGACAAAGAAAATGAGGTGACAATTGACACACGTGGAGCTTTCTTTGGTATGCTGCTCAGAAAGGGTGTTGTTTCAAAGGAGACTTGAAAGTTGTCAAAGTTTCAGTCAAACAAGCCAGGGCCTGTTTTATCACCACAGCCCAGGCCAACCCACCCCCCCCCCCCACCCCCCGCCAACAAACTTCATAAGAGAGCTGGAAATCTGAACTCAGGTCTCCACATTCTGATGCAGAATTCTAACCGCGGCAGTACACTAACCCTCTCGTTTGAGCTTTGACTCACCCATGGGACTTGGGTTCAGACTCCTGCTCAAGTCCCATGGAAGGCATTTGGCCCGTTCGCAGTCTCTCAACTAAACCTGCCTCACGGGGCTGTTGTGAGTTTTTTAAAAAATTGTGTTCACTGTGCCATGGAAGAGACTGTTGGACTGGGACTAGTCCCTGCTAAGGTATGGAACTCACTGGCTGTCCCTGGGGCAGATCAAGCTGACCTGACAGGATTATTGTGGAGAAAACACAGTGAGAAAACCTAGAGGAGGAGGAGAAGATTTACCTCGCCCTTCAGTCAGAGCGGTTTACAATCTTCTTCCCTTCCTCTCCCCACAACAGACACCCAGTGAGGCAGGTGAGGTTCAGAGAGCTCTGAAATAAATTCTGACTGGCACAAGGTCACTCAGCTGGCTGCATGTGGAAGTGTGGGGAATCAAACCTGGTTCTCCCAGATTAGAGTCTGCCTTCTCTTAACCACTATACCAAACTGGGTCTCTGAGCTTCTTAAAGGAAGGATGAGATACAAAATAAGACTTTTCACAATTAGAGTTGTGAAAGTTTCAGTCAAACAGCTGAACAGTTTTTAAATGACTAAATCTGCATATGATGAAAACACTAATTCTAAAGGTAAAATGTGTTTATTAGGTCTTTGAATTATGCACACATGTGTTCCATTAGGCCAGGGGTCCCCAACCTTTTTCAGCCTGCGGGCACCTTTGGAATTCTGACACTGTGTGGTGGGCGCAGCCACAAAATGGCTGCCACAAGCGGAGCAACCACAAAATGGCTGCCACGGCTCACCTTCAATCACACAGTGGTAGAGCAACTGCCAAAGCAGCATTTTTAAAAAAAATCTGCACAGCCAATCAAATTTCCAGTAGCCAAACAGAAGACTTGCTGTACAAAAGCTCCACCTGGCTCCACCCATTTTCCAAACATACTTGGTGGACACCAAGAACGGTGCTGGAGGGAGCTGTGGTGCTCACAGCTGCCACTTTGGGGACCCCTGCATTAGGCAATCATCCCAAAAGAGGTATTCCCCCCATTCTTTTTCATTCAGAAGAGGCATTTCCTTCTGAGAAGAGGCATTCCTTCTTGTGTGATAAAGGCAGAATGCCACTTCTGGCGGCTTGCTTCCCACATATTTCTGCTTATGTAAAGATAGTGAATTAAGAAAAAAGATTAATTTAAGGGCCTTTCTAATGGATATAAAGATCTTCAATTGATTCATCTTAGTGATTAATTGAGTACATACTAGAGCCTCACACATCCCCTGACACTTATATCCCTTTAAAAAGTAGTCCCGTGGCGCAGAGTGGTAAAGCTGCAGTACTGCAGTCTAAGCTCTCTGCTCATGACCTGAGTTCGATCCCAGAGGAAGCTGGGTTCAGGTAGCCAGATCCAGGTTGACTCAGCCTTCCATCCTTCTGAGGTCGATAAAATGAGTACCCAGCTTGCTGGGGAGGGAGTGTAGACTGGGGAAGGCAATGGCAAACCACCCCGTAAAAAAGTCTGCTGTGAAATTTTGTGAAAGCAATGTCACCCCAGAGTCAGAAACAACTGGTGCTTGCACAGGGGACAACCTTTACCTTTGCTGCCTTTTTTTTTTTTTACCCTTAAAAAGTCCCTAAGGGTGCCCTGACCTGGTAGTGCAAGCAAGCCTGATCTTGGAAGCTACGCGGGGCTAACCCTGTTAAGTACCTGGATGGGAATACCAGCAGTTGGGAGGCAGGGGCAGGCTTTAGAAGATGATACTGGATTTATATCCCACTCTCCACTCCAAATCTCAGAACGGCTCACAATTTCCTTTTATCTTCCCCCCCACAACGGTCACCCTGTGAGGTGGGTGGGGCTGAGAGGGCTTCCACAGCAGCTGCCCTTTCAAGGACATCTCCTGCGAGAGCTCTGGCTGACCCAAGGCAATTCCAGCAAGGCACAAGTGGAGGAGTGGGGAATCGAACCTGGTTCGCCCAGATAAGAGTCCGCCCACTTAACCACTACACCAGACTGGCTCTCTTTAATCAGCCATCTATCTGAATATCCTTCAGGACCTCAGTAGGGGGCACTAGAAGTCAGCCATCATTTCCAGGCATGCTTTCTCTGTCTCTCTCATTCACAAACTCAAAGTCCCATCGGTGCGCTTACCCTTTATCATAAAGGATGCAGTAGGGAAGATACAGGCCGCGTAAAAACTCCCAGATATCCCGGTACGTCCAATCCTGGAGGGAAGGAGGACAACAAAGAAGAAAAAAGAAGTTATCAGCAGGACTGGGGGCTATTTTGTGCGACTCCCTCCTTCATGCACTGAGGCAACCCAAGTTCCAAATGTGATGGATAAGAACATAAGAGAAGCCAAGTCGAATCAGGCCAGTGGCCCCTCCAGTCCAACACTCTGTGTTATACAGTGGCCATAAGAACATAAGAGAAGCCATGTTGGAAGCCAATGGCCCATCCAGCACAACACTCTGTCTCACACAGTGGCCATAAGAACATGAGAGAAGCCATGTTGGATCAGGCCAATGGCCCATCCAGTCCAACACTCTGAGTCACATAAGAACATAAGAGAAGCCATGCTGGATCAGGCCAATGGCCCATCCAGTCCAACACTCTGTGTCACATAAGAACATAAGAGAAGCCACGTTGGATCAGGCCAACAGCCCATCTAGTCCAACACTCTGTGTCACACAGTGGCCATAAGAACATAAGAGAAGCCATGTTGGATCAGGCCAGTGGCCCATCCAGTCCAACACTCTGTGTCACACAGTGGCCATAAGAACATAAGAGAAGCCATGTTGGATCAGGCCAATGGCCCATCCTGTCCAACACTCTGTGTCACACAGTGGCCATAAGAACATAAGAGAAGCCATGTTGGATCAGGCCAGTGGCCCATCCAGTCCAACACTCTGTGTCACACAGTGGCCATAAGAACATAAGAGAAGCCATGTTGGATCAGGCCAATGGCCCCTCCAGTCCAACACTCTGTGTCACACAGTGGCCATAAGAACATAAGAGAAGCCATGTTGGATCAGGCCAATGGCCCATCTAGTCCAACACTCTGTGTCACATAGTGGCCATAAGAACATAAGATAAGCCATGTTGGATCAGGCCAATGGCCCATCCAGTCCAACACTCTGTGTCACACAGTGGCCATAAGAACATAAGAGAAGCCATGTTGGATCAGGCCAATGGCCCGTCCAGTCCAACACCCTGTGACACGCAGGTGGGGGTGGGGACTGAGGAGGGGAAGGAAGAAAGCTGTGGGCCAGATTATAGCCCCGGGCGGGCCAGTTCCATCCCAGGGGCTGTATGTTTGACACCTCTGCCCTAGATGTCGCCACCCACCAGGAGAGGGTTGACACGCATGTAGGGGGGCCAGTCGGGGTCAGTCATGTGGAAGGGCATCAAGGTGCAGGAATAAGGATCCGTCCGCCGAGTGCCCATCAACACAGCCTCCAGCTCGGGATGCTGCAGCTTCAGGTCAGCCAAGGCCTGCTTGATATTCCCGTGGACCTCACAGACGTGGAGGTTATATCTGCAGGGAGGGGAAACAAAAGCACATCTGTTTTCAGCTGTGGTCATCACAATATCCTCTGGCAGCAAATCCCGTATTTGAATCCCTCATAAGAATGTAAGAGAAGCTGTGTTGGATCAGGCCAATGGCCCATCCAGTCCAATACTTTGAGTCACACAGTGGCCAAAAAACCCAGGTGCCATCAGGAGGTCCATCACTGGGGTAAGGACACTAGAAGTCCTCATACTATGCCCTTCCCAAGCACCAGGAATACAGAGCATCACTGCCCTGGACAGAGAGTTCCATCAATACCCTGTGGCTAATAGCCACTGATGGACCCCTGCTCCATAAGAACATAAGAGAAGCCATGTTGGATCAGGCCAATGGCCCATCCACTTCAATACTCTGGGTCACACACTGGCCAAAAAACTCCAGGTGCCATCAGGAGGTCCATCAGTGGGGCCAGGACACTAGAAGCCCTCCCACTGTGCCCCCTCCCAAACACCAAGAATACAGAGCATCACTGCCCCAGACAGAGAGTTCCAACAATGTGCTGTGGCTAACAGCCACTGATGGACCTCTGCTCCATATGTTTATTCAACCCCCTCTTGAAGCTGGCTATGCTTGCAGCTGCCACCACCTCCTGTGCCTGTGAATTCCATGTGTTAATCACCCTCTGGGTGAAGATGTACTTCCTTTTATCCGTTCTAACTGTCAGACTAGAGTATTTTGATATAAGATGGCTGAACAAATGTCAGGTCAATAAACTGATCCTTCATTATTTACAACCAAGCACCCACGTACGACTTACCATCTGGTCAGAGAATGTTTATGTTACTGAATAAGGCCTGCTGTGTCTAAAGAGTGCACCCCCTAAATGTTCACAGGCTCCTTATCAGTTTGAGCTGTAGTGTGAGAATGCTTTGTAGTAAAGAGATAGTTACTGCTGTACCCTTTGAACCTAAGATTTGAACGAAGTGCCTTTTTTGTAACTGTTTATGATACCCTATATAGAACCACATAGCCTCTGGTATCTCAGTATTTCCAAGGCTCATGTTTCTTGGGGCACCTTTGAATTCCTAAATAAAACAGTCTATTTGAAACAAAAACAAAGGACTTCATTATTGGGAATCTCGGGGCTTGACACTAACCCGACTGACTGACTCCCTGTGTAAAGCGGTAGTTCATTTTATCGCCCTGAAGATACCGCCCATCGGTTTCAATTCTAGCCTTTTGGGAGAGGGAGAAAAAGTCCTGTCTGCCCCCCCCCCCATATACAAACTTTTATTAATGACCAGAAAAAAAACGACAATTCCAAAATAAAACCCATATCTATTCAGAACGCTGGTGAAATGCATGTAACAATACACCCGGCTTACAAAACAGAAAATAAACTTTTACATCAAGCTGGCTGATAAAACTAAAATATAAACAAATGACAATACACATAATGATTTCCAACCTTTACCTGGAGATACAGTAGATAGCATTAATAGCTTCAAGTACAGAACTGTATACACGATGAGATGCTGAAAAATCTAATACTGGAAACCAAACGGCCGTAAGATTTGATTCATAAAGATCTAATTCTTGTTGCATTAAGGAATCTGTAATTTTATTTATGACGCAAGGGTCTTGAACTTTCCATAACCAGTCTTTAGTTAAGGGGCTGAAACGACTTCCAGTTATTTTGCTTCTACCATTCTAGCAGCTGCCAAGAAAACGTTCCCTTCATCAGCTCTCTCCAACTCATGCATCATTTTATAAAATTCTCTTGTGTGCTCCCTTAGTTGTCCCAGTTCGGTGTAGTACTTAAGCGCGCGGACTCTTATCTGGGAGAACCGGGTTTGATTCCCCCACTCCTCCGCTTGCAGCTGCTGAAATAGCTTTGGGTCAGCCAGAGCTCTCGCAGAGTTGTCCTTGAAAGGGCAGCTTCTGGGAGAGCTCTCTCAGCCCCACCCACCTCACAGGGTGTCTGTTGTGGGGGGAAAAAGACAAAGGAGATTGTCTGAGACTCTGATTCAGAGAGAAGGGCGGGGTATAAATCTACAGTCTTCTCTTTTCTAACCTGAAAAGTTTCAGACTCTTCAGCCTTTCCTCATAGGGAAGGTGCCCCAACTCCCTCACCATCTTAGCCACCCTCTTCTGCACTGACTCCAAAGGGTCTTGGGAATTGCCCTCTAATGAGGGTGGCCATTTTTTCCCCAGCCAACAACGCCACTTCCTAGTCCTTTCAACAAAGCCGGCTGCTCCTACCGCTTAGCCGTGAGTCCGATGAACTGCTCCATCTCGGGAAACGGGGAGACGGTGCGTATGTGCAGCGCCCGCAGCTTCTCTGTCCTCTCCGGGTATCGCCTGCGAGGGAGATGGGAAGCCGTTTAAGTGTCGAGCAAAGTACGGCTGAACGACAGAGGTCCTAACACAAACATTCCCCTTTATTGGTTTTAAAAAATGGGGATACCCCATCCGCCCTGGACATCTTCGGAGGCCACACTATGGATGCCTCAGCCATCTGAGGCCAGATGGGTGTTGACCTGAGAAAGCGCCTTCTCAGTCATGATGCCGAAACTTTGGAACTAAGAAGAGAAGCCATGTTGGATCATGCCAATAGCTTGCCCAGTCCAACACTCTGTTTCACACAGTGGCCAAAAAACACAGGTGTCATCAGAAGATCCATCAGTGGGGCCAGGACACTAGAAGCCCTCCCTAGTGCTATTTGTCTGTCTTCCTTTATTGTTGTCTTCCCCCTGGAGGGTGGAGCCTCTTTGGTTGGGTTTCGTGTGCTCTCAGCAAACTCTTCTTCCTCCTCCCCTGCCACAAGTTGCGGTGTGTTTGTGTCTGCACGTCAGACAAAAGCAAATACTGCTTTACAGTTATTAAAATGTGGAATTTGATGCCAGAGGATGTAGTGATGGCCACAGGGATAAACAGCTCATACTCTGGTTTCCCTTTAGATCACATCAATCTTTCGGATAAGCAGCTCTGAAAGGGGATTAGACAGATTCATGGAGGGCAAGTCTTTTAATGACTACTAGCCATGGCGACTGAAGAGAACCTCCCCATTCAGAGGTGTTAAGCCTCTGAATCCGAGAGCCAAGCGGCTACATCAGGGGAAGGCCTCGGCCTCTCTGCCCTGTTGTTGGCTGGCCAGAAGAACTGGCTGGCCACTGGAAGATACAAGAAACAGAATTGTTATTAAAATGGTTTTTATAAGAATGTACAAAATTAAAATGGTTCAATTGCTTTTTTTATGGTTGTTATCCATTTTTGTGTAAATGACATTTGTAAATTCATAAGTCGTTTTATTTAAAACGTATGGTAGCATGTGTATATATATACACACATATATATACACATGCTACCATAAAACTACTTATGAATTTACAAATGTCATTTACACAAAAATTGATGATAACAACCATAAAAAAGATATATATATATATATAATTTTGTGCATGCTTATAAAAAGACACTGGCTTGCTCATTACAGTGAGAGGAAAACATTAAGAATACTGATGAAATGGCAAGTTACTCGTCCGCTGTATCACTATAGAAGAATGAGCTCTGTTGAAAACGGTTAATTGCTTTTTTAGGGTTGCTATTGTCAATTTTTGTGTAAAAGACATTTGTAAATTCATAAGTAGTTTTATTTAAAACGTATGGTAGCCTATATATATATATATATATATATAGGCTACCATACGTATATATATCTCACAGCTTTGTTTCTTGTATCTTGTAGTGTAGTTATACTGTGGTCCCATTTATTGTTTTGGCCACTGGAAGAGACAGGCTGCTAGATTAGATGGACCACTGGTCTGATCCAGCAGGGCTCTTCTGATCTTCTTCTCCTTGGCCTCTCTGCTCTGTTGTTGGCCCGCCAGAGTAACTGGTTGAGGCCTCTGTGTGAGACAGGATGCTGGACTAGATGGACCCTCACTGGTCGGATCCAGCAGGGCTCTTCTGATGTTCTTATGAGGGGAAGGCCTCAGCCTCCCTGTCCTGTTATCAACCCTCCAGAGGAACTGGTTGAGGCCACTGTGTGAGGCAGGAGGCTGGACTAGATGGACCCTCATTGGGCTGATCCAGCAGGCCTCTTCTGATGTTCTTATGAGGGGAAGGCCTCAGCCTCTCTGCCCTGTTGTTGGCCCGCCAGAGAAACTGGTTGAGGCCTCTGTGTGAGGCAGGATGCTGGACTAGATGGACCATTGCTCTGATCTAGTAGGGCTTCTCTTAAGCTTTTCTGGGTATGAGCTTTTGAGAGTCAGAACTGATGAAGAGTGAAAGAAAGAGAGGCCAGCCTAAAGCCGTCCAGTAAGCAAGGACCTGAATGCAGGATCAACTCTCTAACCACTACATTTTAAAAGCAGCCAGGGCACTGGGGAGGTGAGGAGAGGGGGAACTGTTGTAGGCCTGTAGAATCGAGGAGACGAACTGAGAAGACACCTTGTGGATATGTTTCCCCCCAAAAAATTTTTTTACAGCAATGAGGACTGAAAACTTGTGCCTCTCTCTGAAAGCACCTACTGCCAAGATTTATGAATCTGCTTCACCAATGATCTGATTTATTCAAAGAAAACTCAAAGACAGATTCATAAGTTGCTGTGGAAACGTCTGTGTTCTGGGCTGCCAAGGTGCAACTGGCTATTCCGTCAAGGTTGGGGAGAACTCCCAGAAAAAGGGTTGCCAACTCCAGGTCCTGAAATACCTGGAGATTTGAAGGCAAAGACTGGGAGGTGGGATTCCAGAAGGGAGGGGCCTCAGTAGGGTATAATACCACCAGGGCCTTTTTTGTGGCAGGACCTCTTTTGCATATTAGGCCACACACCCCTGATGTAGCCAATCCTCCTGGAGCTTACAGGAGGCCCTGTACGAAGAGCCCTGTCAGCTCTTGGAGGATTGGCTACATCAGGGGTGTGTGGCCCAGGGATGGAATTCTAGCAGGAGCTCCTTTGCATATTAGGCCATGCCCCCTGATGTAGCCAGTCCTCCAGGAGCTTACAGTAGGCCCTGTGCTAAAAGCCCTGTCAGCTCTTGGAGGATTGGCTACATCGGGGCGGGGGGTGGTGGCCCAATATGCAAAGGAGTTCCTGCTACAAAAAACGCCCTGAATGCCACTAATGAATTTTATCTGATGTTTTAACTTGAAATTTCTTGACTGGAAGTTTCATAAGTTGTCATTCTTGGGGAGGGTGGGTTATAAGAGGAAGGAAGGAAGGAAGGAAGGAAGGAAGGAAGGAAGGAAGGAAGGAAGGAAGGAAGGAAGGAAGGAAGGAAGGAAGGAAGGAAGGAAGGAAGGAAGGAAGGAAGGAAGGAAGGAAGGAAGGGAGGGAGGGAGGGAGGGAGGGAGGGAGGGAGGGAGGGAAGGGAAGGGAAGGGAAGGGAAGGGGAGGGGAGGGGAGGGGAGGGGAGGGGAGGGGAGGGGAGGGGAGGGAGGGAGTTGGAAAGAAAGCAACTTTAAATGCATTCTCCATGCCACTGGCTGGCTTGGCTTGGAGAAGTCATTTAAAGAGAGATGCCTTCTCCAAGTCAGCCAGTGGGGCGGTGGAGGCTTCTAAAGCAGCCATTTTTCTCCCCAGGAGAAGTGGAATAAATGCTTTAAACAAAGAATAAGTGCTTCGTGTAATTTATATAGTCTGGACATGAGCTGTAATTCCAGGAGATCTCCAGCCTGCTCCTGGAGGTTGGCAAACCTACCTGGAAACCTTTCTTAATCCAGACGGAACTGAAGTAAAGCATCAGTATCAACCTGAAACATTAAATGATGCAAAAAGTTCACAGCAATGCAAAAATGCAATGCAAAAAGTGCAGGGGAGGCAGAGACAGTACCTCTGCGCCACGGCATGGAAGAGGTGCAAGAGAGCTGTGCAGTCCTTTCCACCGTTGAACCCGATGCAGAGTTTTGACAGGGGGTACCGCCGCAGGGCTTCCTCGATGGTCTGGACCGCTGCCGCCACCTTCTGGCCCAGAGGAGAACCTGCGGGCAGCAAGACGGGTGGAAAGACTAGTTGACAAGAAGCTGGCAAACTTTATTTGTATTTTATTTATTCGCTTTACGTTGCTTACAGTCCACCTTTCTCACTTGGACTCAAGGCTCTATGCCGTTATACCTCACTGAGGTCTCTCCCCTCCCCAAACTTCGCCCTCCCCTGGCACCACCCCCCAAACCTTCAGGTATTTCAAAACTCAGAGCAGGCAACCTCACCTCCTGAACCTCACTGACAGCAGCACAGGCCCAGGAGGAGATGGAGGCACCTTTCTTGGGGCAAATAAAACACGGTTAGTGGGCCCTGCCCCTACCTGACTCAGCGAGTCCGTACACATCCTTGGCTGCCTGGGAGATGGGGTCTGTCACAAAAGGCACAACGGTGCCCTCGGGCAGGTTCTCCTTCAGGAAAGCATAGGCCTCCTCCAGATGACTCTCTGACTCAGAGTCCAAGGTCAGCTTGACCTGGAAGTAGTTGCTAACCCAATCCGGGTAGGAGCCTAGGCTCGTGTGACGTTTGAAGAGCCCGTAAGCCCGGTTTAGTATGGGAGCGAGGCGGGTCTCCTCCGCGTCCACGTAGATCTCCCGGTAGTGGAAGTGGGTCTCCTCGTTGCGGAAAACGTGGCCGAGCCCCTCAAAGGCCCGCTCCATCAACGACGGAATGCCTGGGAAGATGTAGACGTTACGGACGCTGACCAGGGGGTACTTGAAGGTGAGGCCCGTTTTCTTGTCGACGCCATAGTTGAGGAGCGAGGATTTGGGGACGCGGGCCAGCTTCATCTCGGGACACTCGGCGTCTGTCTTGGCGAAGAACTTCTTCACCAGGTCCACCATCTCCGGGTGGGGGAAGATCTTTTCCCCAAAGGCCTGCGCCACAGCCTCAAAAGTGACGTCGTCGTGGGTGGGGCCGATCCCTCCTGACGTCAGGACATAGGTGAACTCACGGGAGAAAGCCGAGATCTCCGCGGCGATGGCGTCCACCTCGTCAGGGACCACCGAGATCTTGGCCACCTTCACGCCCAGCGAGCGAAGTTTCTTGCACATGAAGAAGGAGTTGGTGTCGTGGGTGTATCCCTGCCGAAACACAGAACCATCGTTGTTGCCAGAAACCTACCAAATTCTAATCATTCAAGACAGGCTGCACAAATTTTCATACACTTGCCATGAGAAGAAGCAGAAGGAGAGGAGGAGGAGGAGGATTGGATTTACAAACCACCCTTTGCTACCCAAAGGAGTCTGTCTCCAAGTGGCTTCTTATTATTACTATTAGCAGGCTCACAGCAATTAAACTAAAACAATAAAACAGCAGATAAACATTAGAATTTAACAATTAAGACAAGTTAAACAATAACAGTTAAAGAATTTAAAAACAATTTTAAACAGCTTTGGTGCTAATATAGGGTTGCCAATCCCCAGGTGGGGGCGGGGGATCCCCCAGTTTGGAGGCCCTCCCCCCGCTTCAGGGTCGTCAGAAAGCGGGGGGATGGGAGGGAAATGTCTGCTGGGAACTTTGTTATTCCCTGTGGAGATTTATTCCCATAGAAAATCATGAAGAATTGATCCATGGGTATCTGGGGCTGTGGGGGGGGGCTGTTTTTTGGTGTAGAGGCACCAAATTTTCAGTATATCATCTAGTGCCTCTCCCCAAAATACCCCCCAAGTTTCAAAAAGATTGGACCAGGGAATCCAATTCTATGAGCCCAAAAGAACATGCCTCTATCCTTCATTATTTCCTTTGGAAGGAAAGAATTGAAAAGGTGTGCCGTCCCTTTAACTGTGATGGCCAGAACTCCCTTTGGAGTTCAATTATGCTTGTCACAGCCTTGATCTTGGCTCCACCCCTAATGTCTCCTGGCTCCACCCCCAAAGTCCCCAGATATTTCTTGAATTGGACTTGGCAACCCTATGCTAATATCATTCGTTCCATTGTGTTCAGCAGTGTTGAGCATCCTCTTATACTATTATTCAGTTGAAGGCGAGTCGAAATAGTGCTGTTTTACAGGCCTGGCAGAACTGGGCAAGGTCCCGCAAGGCCCTTACTTCTTCCAGAAGTTGGTTCCACCAGTAGGGGGCTGCAACTGAGAAGGCTCTCTCTCTAGTAGACTTCAGTCTCGCCTCCCTCGGCCCAGGGAACAATCTCCTTTCCCTTCCCCTCCTCACAACAGACCCCCCCTGTGAGGTAGGTGGGGCTGAGAGAGCTCTGATAGAAAGTGCTCTTTCCAGAACAGCTCTGACAGAGTAATGACTTAACCAAGGTCACTCAGCTGCATGTGGAGAAGTGGGAAATCAAACCCGGTTCTCCCAGATAATTTGTATTGCTACAAATAAAGGACAAGAAGAAGAAGAGTTGGCTTTTATACCCTACTTTTCACTACCTGAAGGAGTCTTGGAGCAGCTTACAATTTCTTTCCCTTCCCCTCCCCACAACAGACATCTTGTGAGGCAGGTGGGGCTGAGAAAGCTCTGACAGCATAGCATCCAATGCCTCTCCTCAAAACACCCTCCAAGTTTGGAAAGGTCTGGACCAGCGGGTCCAATTCTATGAGCTCCAAAAGAAGGTGCCCCTATCCTTCATTATTTCCAATGGAGGGAAGGCATTTAAAAAGTGTGTGGATCTCTTTAAATGTGATGGCCAGAACTCACTTCGGAGTTCAAGTATGCTTGTCACAACCTTGCTCCACCCCCAAAGTCTCCTGGCTCCGCCCCCCAAAGTCCCCAGATATTTCTTGAATTGGATTTGGCAGCATCAGTCTGATTCAATGAGAGTCCTTATTTTCAAAGCAGGGAATTACCCGACCCCTCCATTTTTAATGGACTGCTGTTGCCAAACACATTCCACTTGATGGCTGGCATGTTTAGTGGTCAGTATGTCAGACCATGGCAGGGATCCCCACATTTTTTTGAGCCTGTGGCCACCTTTGTAATCCCGGCGGAGTGTGGAGGGCCACAGCCACAAAATGGCAATCAGAAAAAAGCAGCTACAAGAGGTGGAGCCAGCCAAAAAATGGCCATCAGAAAACAGCAGCCACAAGAGGTGGAGCCAGCCACAAAATGGCCGCCATAAAACAGCAGCCACAAGAGGTGGAGCCAGCCACAAAATAGCCACCATAAAACAGCAGCCACAAGAGGTGGAGCCAGCCACAAAATGGCCACCATAAAACAGCAGCCGCAAGAGGTGGAGCCAGCCACAAAATGGCCTCCAGAAAACAGCAGCTACAAGAGGTGGAACCAGGCGCAAAATGGCTGCCGCAGCTTACTTTCAGTCACCCAGTGAAGATCCTTGTGCTGTGGTCGCCGAGGCTGCTGAAGCAACATTTTTAAAAATATCCGTGCAGCTGATCAAATCCCCAAGCCTCAACCAGAAGCGATGCTGGGCAAAAGCCCCACCAGGACCTGTCCGCATTCTAAAAACACTTGGCGGGCGCCGTACCTTCAAGATCTCATCCCCGATAATGATGATCCCGGCCGTCACAGATCCATCCAAGGAACCCGCTACGGGACTGGAACCGAGGTTGTTGCCCTGCGCTGCCATGGCTCGGAGGGGCCCGTTCTGTAGTCGCGCACACAGAAGGCTCCTGCACACACCAAGGGTCCGGAACATCAGCAAGGAGCATTGAGAGCTTGCCAGCTCTATACACTGCACTGAGACGGTCCCATGGCTGGCTCTGAAGTGGGGGTGGGAGATCACAGAGATTCTTACCGGCATGGTGTTTACTCAGAAGGTTCCCCCCCCCCCCCCAAGTTGCAAACAGCCATAATGCTGGTGGAAAGCACCATCAAGTCGCAAGGCAACTCAACGGCGACCCTATAAACCAGGAGTAGCCGAGCTTGCTCAATGTAACACCTTTAAGACCGGCAAAAGTTTTATTCAGAATGTCAGCTTTTGTGTACTAGAAGCACGCTGTCTGATGGCGTGTGCTTCTAGCACACGAAAGCTTCCATTGTGAATAAAACGTTGCTGGTCTTAAAGGTGACCCTTGGCTCCTGCTTTGTTCTACTGCTTCAGACCAACACGGCTGCCCACCTGGATCTTGCTTAAGAAGGAGAGCCAGTTTGGTGTAGTGCTTAAGTGTGCGGACTCTTATCTGGGAGAACCGGGTTCGATTCCCCACTCCTCCACTTGCACCTGCTGGAATGGCCTTGAGTCAGCCATAGCTCTGGCAGAGGTTGTCCTTGAAAGGGCAGCTGCTGTGAGAGCCCTCTCCAGCCCCACCCACCTCACAGGGTGTCTGTTGTGGGGGAGGAAGGGAAAGGAGATTGTGAGCCACTCTGAGACTCTTCGGAGTGGAGGGCGGGATATAAATCCAATATCTTCTTCTTAATGTCAGAGCCACATAGAATAAACATCAAAAGTGTTCCCTCTAAGCTGAGTTAGTGTGAGCTAGTGCACATAAGAGAGGCCATGTTGGATCAGGCCAACGGCCCATCCAGTCCAACACTCTGTGTCACACAGTGGCAAAAAATTTTATATATACACACACACTGTGGCTAATAGCCACTGATGGACCTCTGCTCCATATTTTTATCTAACCCCCTCTTGAAGGTGGCTATGCTTGTGGCTGCCACCACCTCCTGTGGCAGTGAATTCCACATGTTAATCACCCTTTGGGTGAAGAAGTACTTCCCTTTATCCGTTTTAAGCTGGCTGCTCAGCAATTTCATCGAATGCCCACGAGTTCTTGTATTGTGAGAAAGGGAGAAAAGTACTTCTTTCTCTACTTTCTCCATCCCATGCATTATCTTGTAAACCTCTATCATGTCACCCCGCAGTCGACGTTTCTCCAAGCTTTTTTTAGTCTCTGGCTCACACATTTTTGTCTTAGCTCAGAAAGGATAAAACAGTAAAGGTAGTCCCTTGTGCAAGCACCAGTCGTTTCCGACTCTGGAGTGATGTTGCTTTCACAATGTTTTCACGGCAGACTTTTTTACAGGGTGGTTTGCCATTGCCTTCCTCAGTCATCTACATTTCCCCTCCCAGCAAGCTGGGAACTCATTTTACTGACCTTGGAGGGATGGAAGGCTGAGTCAATCTCAAGCAAGCTACCGCCGGGATTGAATTCAGGTTGTGAGCAGAGAGCTCAGACGGCAGCTTTACCACTCTGCACCACGGAAAGCCCACAGCAAACTAATTTACGCAGTACCCAAATCGCCAGCTCACAACTTTACTAGTAGCTCACAAAGCAGAATGTTTGCTCGCAAGACTCCGCAGCTTAAGGGAGTCTTGAGTGTCAGATGTTTGAGAGCTGCAAGACAGGAAGGAAGGCTTGCAGGCAAACCAATGGGGGAGGGAGGGAGAGGTGGAAAGAAAGCAACGTTAACTTTAAATGCCTTCTCCGAGCCAGCCGAAGGGGAGGTGGGAGCTTTGAGAGCCACACGATATGTGTGAATGAGCCACACGTGGCTCCCGAGCCGCAGTTCGGCCACCCCTGGTATAAACGAAGCTTGTTATTCCAGTTTGGTCATTCCATTGTCAAACTCCTTTATTATGCTGTTTGCAAATTTTTCTGCTCACCCTCTACCTACATATATGGACGGGTCGCTTCCATTTCAGCATGTCTGAAGAAGTGGGCATGCACATAAAAGTTAGTGCCTCGAATAAAACCTCGAGTCATCTAAACCAGGGGTGTCGAACTCATTTGTTATGAGGGCCAGATCTGACATAAAAGAGACCTTGTTGGGTCGAACCATGTTGGGCCAGGCCGTGTGTGTACCTATTTAAGATCAGGTAGCAAAGATATAAACTTTATAAAGGGCACAGAAAAACACAATTTAAGATTTTAAAAAAAAAACTTACAACATGCTTAAAACGTTACCACTCATTGATCTTAAAGGTGCTTTCTTTGTATCTCTCCCTTGGGATCCAGAGAACTCTTTCCTTCCTTCCCCAGGGGGTGGAGGAGCCTCCACCAATAGAAGGAAGAAAGGCTTGGCTCAGTAGCTCTGCTGTGCAATTGAGAGAGCCTGGCAAAGCAAGCTCTGCTTCCCCCCCCCCTTGCTCCCCAAGAGAGGAGCCTCAGTCAATGGAGAAAATAGAGGCTTTGCTCTGCAGCTCCTGTGCGATTGAGCAAGTCTGGCAAAGCAAGCTGTGATGCAGAAGGAAGCAAGAGGGAGGGAGAAGGAAGCAGATGACAGCCAGTTGCTCAGGAGCCTGATAGGAGCCCTCTGAGGGCCTGATTGAGCCCCCTGGGCCACATGTTTGGCACCCCTGATCGAAACAAATAGACAGTGTTAGTAGATCACCTGTTTTGGCAGGGAATAAAGGGGGAAAGTAGCTAAACCTCCCCCAATATCTGGGGGCTCATCAATTCTTCCTTTCCTATTTACTGAGAAAATTTCTATAACACCAATTAAGATTATCGGTTCCCCCGCACCCCAGCCACCACACGGGGAAGGAGGGGGTAGTGTAGCCAGATCCTGCTTGGGAAATTCCAGTAGATTTGGAGATGCAGCCTAGGGAGAATACAATGCTCAGTGGGGTACAATGCCATAGAGTTCACCCTCCAAAGCAGCCATTTTCTCTAGGGCAGGAGTGTCAAACATGTGGCCCGGAGGCCGAATCAGGCCCCCAGAGGGCTTCTTTCAGGCCACCGAGCAACTGATGATGATATTGGATTTGTACCCCGCCCTTCACTCTATTCTCAGAGCGGTTTACAACTGCCTTTATCTTCTCCCCCCACAACAGACACCCTGTGAGGTAGGTGGGGCTGAGAGAGCTCTCAGAAGCTGCCTTTTCAAGGACAACTCCTACGAGAGCTACAGCTGACCTAAGGCCATTCCAGCAACTACAAGTGGAGGACTGGGGAATCAAACCTGGTTCTTCCAGATAAGAGTCCACACTTAACCACTACACCAAACTGGCTGTCATCTGCTTCCTTCTGCATAACAGCTTGCTCAATCACACAGGAGCTACAGGGCAAAACCTATTTCTTCACTGGCTGAGCCTCCTCCCTTGGGAAGGAAGGGGGGAGGGAGAGCTTGTTTTTCCAGGCTCTCTCAATTGCACAGCAGAGCTACTGAGCCAAATCTCTCTTCCTTCTATTGGCTGAGGCTCCTACCCCTCCTGGTGCCCTGGGGAAGGAAGGAAAGAGCCAGAGCTTCCTTTGCCCAGTTCCCTGGATCCCATGGGAGAGATACAAAGAAAGCGACCCTACTCTAGGGGTCCCCCTCCCCCTGATCTGTGGACTGGTACCGGTCCGTGGCCTGTTAGCAACCGGGCCGTGAGTTGTATAATTATTTCACTATATATTACAATGTTGTAGTAGTATTAGGGAGAAGGAGGAGGAGGAGGACAGGAGGATAAGGAGAAGAAGACGACGACGACATTGGATTTATATCCTAACCTCCACTCCGAATTTCAGAGTCTCAAAGTGACTCACAATATCCTTTCCCTCCCTCCCCCACATCAGACACCCTTTGAGGTGGGTGGGGCCGAGAGAGCTCTCTCAGAAGCTGCCCTTTCAAGGACAACCCCTGTCAGAGCTATGGCTGACCCAAGGCCATTGCAGCAGCTGTAAGTGGAGGAGTGGGGAATCAAATGAAGAGTCCGCACACTTAACCACCACACCAAAGTAATAGAAATAAAGTGCACAATTGTGTCATCCTGAAACAATCCCCACCCCGGGTCCATGGAAAAACTGTCTTCTACAAAACCGGTCCCTGGTGCCAAAAAGGTTGGGCACCACTGCTCTACCCAAGCAAGAGCCCAGATTGCCAGTTACTCAGGACCAGTGTTCCCTCTAAACTAAGTTAGTGTGAGGTAACTCACAGATTTTTCGCCTCCGGCTCACATTTTGTCTTAGCTCAGGAAAAATGGCCCCAGAGCACAATAATTTATGCAGTAGCTCACACCTTTAATGCCAGCAGCTCATAACTTTAATAACAGTAGCTCATAAGGTAGAATTTTTGCTCACAAGCTTAGAGGGAACATTGCTCAGGACCACGATTCCTGGTTTGCTCCTGTGCCTTCTGAGAAAGCTTTAAGAGGCAGCATAACAGCTTGTCTTACCCTGGAGCAAAACAGGATCAGCGGCTCCGAAATGCTGTCCAAGGCACAGCTGCACAGCAGTACGAGGGGAGATCATAAGTTGGCAACTTGATTCCCAGCTAGATATTTGGTTTAAAAAGTAGTACGGGTCAGAGAATCCACTGGGAGCGTGCCAGCCTGCATGAATACGTTTTCATCTGACCACCGTGCTCCCTTAAATCGTATAGGAAGTCCACCCTGTGACGAAAGGGAGAAGCACTCTGCACACGCTCAGAGGCATCTTCGTTTATGAGTTCAGATTCTCCAGAAATGAGTTCTTAATATTGAAGAAATCTGTTCCAAAGCTAAGCTTCGCGAAGCTCCAACTCCCACCATGATTTCTCCCCCCCACCTTCCTTCCTTCCCTTCCCACTTACCCACCGTCCAAGCTCAAAGCGGCTCGAATCTCCACCCGCTCCCAGCCTTGCTTTGCCATTGGCTGCTCCAGCCACTGCGTCCTCACCTATTGGACATTAGGAAAAGGGGGCGGGGAAACGAATGCTCTTTGAAACATCTGATTGGTCACAATGATTTCTTCCGCACCAGCCTAATTGCTCTTTGGCCAGAGGGCGGGACAAAGCAGAAAAACTACATTTCCCAGCAGGCTTTGCGATATAACGCCGCTTACAAATCGCAGCCAAGGACGCCAAAGTCCGCTATGGAGGGGCGGGGAAGGCTCAAAAGAGTGAATGCTCTTCCCTCGCCAATCCCCCACACCTAGAAAACCCGCGTGGCATAGAATGATAGAGTTGGAAGGGATCCCCCAGGGTCATCTAGTCCAACCCCCTGCACAGTGCTAAGCCGCATCAAGCTGCAACCAATTTATGGCAACCCCTCAAGGGAGGTTTCAGGGCAATAGACAAGCAGTGGTGGTTTGCCATTGCCTGCCTAGAATCATAGAATCACAGAGCTAGAAGGGGCCATACAGGCTATCTTGTCCAACCCCCTGCTCAATGCAGGATCAGCCTAGAGCAGGGGTGTCAAACATAGGACCCAGGGGCCCAAAACCCAGCCCGCCCTACCCACCGCACAAGCCACTGGTATGTATGGTAATAGACAGCATTCCCCCTTTTATGTAGATCGATCCAAGCGGGCAGCCTGTTGGTCTGAAGCAATAGAACAAAGCAGTGGACAAGTGCAGCTTTAAGACCAACTAAGTTTTATTCAGACAGTAAGCTTTCGTACGTCTTAAGGGTGCAACTTGTCTACTGCTTTGTTCCCCCTTTTATGATATCCTTTGGGAAGAAAACTAGCCTTGCACAGGGCTTTTTTTTTTGTAGAAAAAGCGTAGCAGGAACGCATTTGCATATTATGACATCACCGTTGGCTTACAGAGGGCTTTTTTCATGGAAAAAAGGCCGGTGAGAACTCATTTTGCATATTAGGCCACATCCCCTGACACCAAGCCTGCCGGAACTACCTTCCTGTGCGTTCCTGCTCAAAAAAGCCCTGCTTGCATATGATTAAATGGGGGGGGGGCTGCCCAGTAAATTAATTGCTTTCACTGCTAGGAATCCATTGCTTTCGTTTGTATTTTGGGTAAAAAATAATATTGCTAAGTAGGTTTGCCTGTGTCCTTTTAAAAGTTGATATATCCAGCACCTGGCATGACATTTTATGGCATACATGGCTTGTGGCACCTCTGCCCTAGAGGATCCCTAGGAAGTGTGTGCCCAGTCACTGCTTAAAAGACTGCCAGAGCCTGCAGAGTCTTCCTGGTGGACTCCCAGCCAAATACCAACCACAGCTGACCTTGCTTAGCAGCTAAGCTCTGACGAGCTCAGGCTTGCTGGCCTATTCAGGCTGCTGTCCTCACATTGGGCTAGGGTTGCCAATCCCCAGGTGCGGGTAGGGGATCCCCCAGTTTGGAGGCCCTCCCCTCGCTTCAGGGTCATCAGAAAGTGAGGGGGGGAGGGAAATGTTTGCTGGGCACTCCATGACTCAAAAAGGATATTATAGCATCGGACAAAGTGCAGAAAAGGGCAACTAGAATGATTAAAGGGTTGGAACACTTTCCCTATGAAGAAAGATTAAAACGCTTGGGGCTCTTTAGCTTGGAGAAACGTCGCCTGCGGGGTGACAAGATAGAGGTTTACAAGGTTATGCAAGAGATGGAGAAAGTAGAGAAAGGATTTTTTTCCCTTTCTCATAGTACAAGAACTCGTGGGCATTCAATGAAATTGCTGAGCAGCCAGGTTAAAACGGATAAAAGGAAGTCCTTCTTCACCCAAAGGGTGATTAACATGTGGAATTCACTGCCACAGGAGGTGGCAGCAGCTACAGGCATAGCCAGCTTTAAGAGGGGATTGGATAAAAATATGGAGCAGAGGTCCATCAGCTATTAGCCACAGTATGTATATATATATGTGTGTGTGTGTGTATACACATACACACACACACACATATTGGCCACTGTGTGACACAGAGTGTTGGACTGGATGTGCCATTGGCCTGATCCAACATGGCTTCTCTTATGTTCTTATTCTCTATGGAGACTTATTCCCATTAGAAATGGAGAATTGATCCACACTTATCTGGGGGGGGGGCTGTTTTTCGAGGTTGAGGCACCAAATTTTCCATATAGCATACAGTGCCTCTCCCCAAAATACCCCCCCCCCAATTACAAAAAGATTAAACCAAGGGGTCCAATTTTATGATCCCCCCAAAAAGGTGCCCCCTATCCTTCATTATTTCCTATGGAGGGAAGGCATTTAAAAGGCGTGCAGTCCCTTTAAATATGATGGCCAGAACTCCCTTTAGAGTTCAATTATGCTTGTCACAGCCTTGTTCATGGCTCTTCCCCCAATGTCTCCTGGCTCCACCCCCAAAGTCCCCAGATATTTCTTGAACTGGACTTGGCAACCCTACATTGAGCTGACAGAATGAATGGACCAAGATCACCCTGGGAACTTGATGGCTGACTAGGAATCTGAATGTGGCTCTCTCCGGCCTATTGTACCAACGCCATCCAACAGCTGAGCTGTGAACTCTTCCACCACAGAAGGCTGCCCACGTATCCCAATGGTGGCCATTTTAAAAAGGGTTAATAATAAAACTCTCCAGCAAGTTTACTCTCCGACACTTGCCCCAAACATGTTTTAATCATGCTTGAGAATAAAGCTGTTTAATAGACTGCATTGCTACAGGCAGTTAGGCCTTGTTTGAGCACTTCTTCAGATATTTATACCCCACAACAGGGGTCCTTTTGTAGAAAAACAGGTGGTGGAGCTTATTAACATATGCTCCCCCCCAGCCAAAAGCAACCCGATGCAAGAAAGGAGAGCCCTGGGCAAGTGAGGCCTGCTTCGGCTGGCTAGAGATCCTGCCAGCCCAAGCAGACCTCACTCTCCTGGGGCACACCACCATCAGGCCAGCAAGCCACGCACCGCCCAAAATCACATAAGAAGTCGAGAAAGGGTGGCACAGGCTTCTCCAGGGGTTAATGAGGGCTGCTGGGGGTGTGGCAAAGCCCCTGGTGGTGACTGAGGGGAACCCTCAGAAAGGTTCAGGAGCTCTGCTCCTGTGAGTTCTTGCAGAATCTGAGCCGTGCCTCACAAAGAACGTGCAAAGCAGGAAGTAATAATCTGACTCATTCCCTTGTTTGTTGTGTTAGTTTTTTGCAGGGGATAATGAGCAGAGGAAACATCCATAAAATGTAATATACCCAAGATGTGCTATGCTATAGTTTAAGGCAGGGGTGTCAAACTCATTCTTTATGAGGGCCGGATCCGACATAAATGAGACCATGTTGGGCCGGGCTATGTGTATCATAAAATGTAATACCAGGTAGCAGAGAGATAAACTTTAAAATCTTTGGGTTTGTCTGGATCCTTTATAAAAACCTCAAAATAAAACATGATTAATGCTTTAGCACTTGTTGGTCTTAATGGTGCTTTCTTTATGTCTCTCCCATGCAATTCAGGCAACTGGAACAAGGAAGCTCTGGCTCTTTCCTTCCTTCCCCAGGGGAACAGGCAGGGAGGAGCCTCAGCCAATAGAAGGGAGGCTCGCCTCAGTAGCTCTGCTGTGCAACTGAGAAAGCCCGGCAAAGCAAGCTATCCCTCCCCCTCCCTTCCTCCCTGAGGAGTCTCAGCCAATGGAGAAAATAAAGGCTTTGCTCTGTAGCTTCTGTGCAATCGAGCAAGCCTAGTAAAGCAAGCTGTGAGACGGAAGGAAGCAAGAGAGAGAGGGAGAAGGAAGCAGATGACAGCCAGTTGCTTGGGGGCCTGATGGAGCCCTCCAGGGGCTCAATTTGGCCCTTGGGCTGCATGTTTGACACCCCTGGCCTAAGGCTTTTTTTTCTTGGAAAAAGGGGTGCGAGAACTCTCACGAGGGAAATAAATAAGAAACACATGGGTGCCTCTTAGAACTTTTAAACATTTTTTGAGAACTCTGTTTCCACATAGAGGTTCCGGATCTCTGTCCTGCCTCATTCCTCCAGGAAAAAAGCCCTGATATGGTCTATTTTAGAACCACATTAACTTGCGATGTATAAATCAGGCCCCAGATCCTTACATTGTAGTCACCGGGGATTGAACTTGGGACGTTCTCTGTATACTTTGTGTCATGGAAGAAGAGGAAGATGATGTTAGATTTATATCCCGCCCCAAACTTCGAATCTCAGAGTGGCTCACAATCTCCTTTACCTTCCTCTCCTGCAACAGACACCCTGTGAGGTGGGAGGGGCTCAGAGGGCTCTCACAACAGCTGCCCTTTCAAGGACAACCTCTGCCAGAGCTATGGCTGACCCAAGGCCATTCCAGCAGGTGCAAGTGGAGGAGTGGGGAATCAAACCCGGTTCTCCCAGATAAGAGACTGCACACTTAACCACTACACCAAACTGGAGTTTTTATAGGCATATGGCCATCTCTGTGTAGAGGCCTGGCAAAGTGACTGGACAAATTCCTCTCTTCTAGACAGAGAGCAGTGATCAGATGTTCTGCTCATTAAAAGCTCACTACAATGTCCAACCTGCAAATCAGCAGCATTTAAGCAGCGAACAGAATTTCCCCAAAAATTTTGTCTCAAGATAAAAGACTAGGTAAAATGTTGGTGCTTTATTAAAAGAGCCATAAGAACAGTCATATCTCAAATAACATTAAAAGTTCCAAAAAGAGAACCTGAAATGTAAGACTTAGAACATACATATTAAAAAGAAATCCAACCAGAGAAACACTCTTCAGAAATTCCTGGATTTAAAAACCAAACTGCACCCCCCAGGTGTGAAAAAGCAGCAGCCTTTAGCTGTGAAGGCAGTGTAAAAAATTTTGCATTCCAACTGTAATGAAGTCTGTGTACTCAGCCAATTCAGTCCCTTTCGATAGACAGTTGTTCTGAAGTGAGAAAAGCTAGGCTGAACGTGGGTCTCGTCCAGGGGTGTTCTTTCGACAGACGAAGTGAAAACATTTGCCAAAATTTTAAAAAACATTTTAAAATTTGCCAAACTTTAAAAAAGGTGCTTGTATCTAAAACTTCTGAGGAACATTTACCCACAAGTCATTTCTCTGGCTTCTTTGGCAAGGGCCTCCGGAAAAGCAGGATATGAGGTTCTGCGGGGGAGAGAGGAAACAACGTGTTAAAGGTTTTCAAGCAGAGTTCAGGGCCTAGCCACCCAGCTCACTCGGGATTTCTCAAAACTTATTCCACACATGACAAGAAGACCCTGCTGGATCAGAGCAGTGGACCGTCTAGTCCAGCATCCTGTCTCACACAGTGGCCAGCCAGTTCCTCTGGAGGGCCAACAACAGGGCAGAGAGGCTGAGCCCTTCCCCTCATAAGAACATCAGAACAGCCCTGCTGGATCAAAACAGTGAGGGTCCATCTAGTCCAGCCTCCTGTCTCACACAGTGGCCTCAACCAGTTCCTCTGGAGGGCCAGCAACAGGGCAGAGAGGCTGAGGCCTTCCCCTCAGAAGAACATCAGAAGAGCCCTGCTGGATCAGACCAGTGAGGGTCCATCTATTCCAGCATCCTGCCTCACACAGTGGCCTCAACCAGTTCCTCTGGAAGGCCTACAACAGGGCAGAGTGGCTGAGGCCTTCCCCTCATAAGAACATCAGAAGAGCCCTGCTGGATCAGACCAGTGAGGGTCCATCTAGACCAGCATCCTGCCTCACGCAGTGGCCTCAACCAGTTCCTCTGGAGGGCCAACAACAGGGCAGAGAGGCCGAGGCCTTCCCCTCAGAAGAACATCAGAAGAGCCCTGCTGGATCAGACCAGTGAGGGTCCATCTAGACCAGCATCCTGCCTCACGCAGTGGCCTCAACCAGTTCCTCTGGAAGGCCTACAACAGGGCAGAGTGGCTGAGGCCTTTTCCTCAGAAGAACATCAGAAGAGCCCTGCTGGATCAGACCAGTGAGGGTCCATCTAGTCCAGCCTCCCACCTCACACAGTGGCCAGCCAGTTCCTCTGGAGGGCCAACAGCAGGGCACAGAGGTCAAAGCCTTCCTCGATTTTGCCTCCTGATACTGGGATTCAGACGCTAACTGCCTCTGAACATGGAGGTTCCCTTTAGCTGCCATGGTAAGTAGCCACTGAGAGCACTCTTCTCTATCAGTCTGCTGAATCCCCCTTTAAAGCTGTTTATTGCTGCGGCCATCACAGCTTCCTCTGGCTGCAAACTCCACATTTCAATCACTCTCTGTGTGAAGCAGCATATCCTTTTGTCCGCCTTGTATCTACTGTCCCTTAGCTTCATTGCATGCGCACAACTTTTGGGAGAATGAGAAAATTTTCTCCTTTGTCACCAGCTTATGTGTCATTTTGGGTCACTTCTATCACTGGGGTGGCCAAACTTGCTCAATGCAAGAGCCGCATAGAATAAATGTCAGATGTTTGAGAGCCGCAAGACATGAACGTCAGATGTTTGAGAGCCACAAGAGAAGGAAGGGAGGGAGGGAGAGAGAGAGATAGAAGATGGAAGATGATAGGTAGACAGACAGACAAAAAAAACAACTTTAAATGCATTCTCCAAACCACCAGCTGGCTTGGCGAAGTGATTTAAACAGACCAATGCCTTCTCCAATCTGGCTGACAGGGTGGTGGAGGCTTCAAGAGCCACACAATATGTGTGAAAGAACCACATTTTGGCCACCCCTGTTCTATCATGTCCCCCTCCCCTTAGGCATCTCTTCTATAAACTGAAAAGGCCCAGGCTCATCAGACTTTTGTCACAGCAAAGGTGCTCCAACCCCTAATCAGAACGACTAAACAATTAGGAATGTGTCCACAAGTTAATGTTCTAATGTCCAGTGCATCCAGCAGCTTCTTATAAATCCCAGCCTTGTTTACAAAAGTTTCTACTTTGCAGTGCTGCAATGACTCCCAAAAGACTAGTCCTCTTCATAGTGTCTGGTTCAGGCTGAGACTCTGCAGAACACTGAAAATTCCTGCTCTCTGAGCACCAAGGCCAAACTGACAGTGACAGAGAGAGAAAGAAAGAAAAGGGTGGTTGGGAGACAGTTCTTAAGATACTAGGAGTATCATCAGCCCTAAAGGTTTCGAAGCCACCCTAGGAGGCCTGCATGTTCCCTCTAGTTAGTGCAAGGATTTATGAGAGGTTGTTAACTGGATCTGATGTAATGCCAGAACACCAGATACAAATTGGCAATCTTGCCTGTTTCGTTATTTCGCCTGCTCAACAACACTTACGGTCCTTTGGGTTACACTACTGGGCCTACTTTTGATCGGCTAGCTTGACTCATGCCAGTGCAGATTGTAAGGCATATAGTAAGGTTCTTCATTCTAATTTGCGTGCTTAGCCGTAATTTGGAAGCTCTTGCCACAGAAGAGGAGATTGGATTTAGACCCCACCCTTCACTACCTGAAGGAGTCTCAGCTTGGTGGTGGTTAAGTGTGTGGATTCTTATCTGGGAGAACCCGGTAGGATTCCCCTCCACTTACAGCTGCTGGAATGGCCTTGGATTAGCCATAGCTCTCACAGAGGTTGTCCTTGAAAGGGCAGCTTCTGGGAGAGCTCTCTCAGCCCCACCCACATCACAGAGTGTCTGTTGCAAGGGGAGAAGATATAGGAAATTGTAAGCCGCTCTGAGTCTCTGGTTTAGAGAGAAGGGTGGGGTATAAATCCGCAGTCGTCTTCTTCAGAGCGCTTTACAATCTCGTTTCTCTTCCCCTCCCCACAACAGACACCCTGTGAGGGAGGTGGGGCTGAAAGAGCTCTGACAGAAACTGCTCTTGTGCAGAACAGCTCTGAGAGAACTTGTGACTGACTCAAGGTCAAGCTTGAGAGGCTGTCTCAGCTCTTGTTCTTGGTCTGAAGTCTTGTTTTTGGATACTTTGATTGGGGTGGGCCAGGACAGCCAGACACCTGTTGATTTTGGACTTTGAAATTATCTTGGACTCTGCCTTGTTTAGTACCTCTGGATTAGAGAACTCTTGTTTAATAAATATCCAGGGCTAACCTTTTTTTTGTAAGTTTGTAGCACTAGCTAGTTAGCTTTTGTTATTTTATTCTCACTGTTCTTTCCTCTTGTCTGTATAATTCCTGCACACCCTTTTAATCGAGTATTATATTTTGGTGTGTTCTTGCATTCGGGAGGCTTCCATCTGAATCCAGTACCTTACCCAGGCCAGCTACAGCTACCAAAGTTAACTGGATTTGAAGACTAACCCTGTGAGTGGCCAACCTTATAGGGTGGGCTGGTTTTGTCTATTGCCCCAGTCCTTTGACTGAAAGCCATGACTGCTTTCAGTCTGTAATTAGAAAGGTCTGGAAGAGGCTTCTCGGGACAAGAATTTTCCTGAACACAGGCCCCCTAGCCCTCTTTGCAGATTACAACTTACACAAAGGAGATACCTTGTTTATATGAGACTGTGACTTGGATCGAGCAGCTTCTTACTTTAGTGGGGACAGAGCCAGTTTAATGTAGGGGTTAAGTGCGTGGACTTTTATCTAAGAGAACCGGGTTTGATTCCCCACTTCTGCACTTGCACCTGCTGATGTGACCTTGAATCAGTCAAGTTCTCGCAGAGCTGTTCTGCTCAAGAGCAGTTTCTGTCAGAGCTCTCTCAGCTCCACATACCTCACAGGCAGTGTTGCCTCTAAGCTGAGTTAGCATGAGCTAGCGCACAGATTTTTAGCCTCCAGCTCACACATTTTTGTCTTGGCTCAGAAAGGATGATCCCAGAGCACACTAATTTATTCAGCAGCTCACAGCTTTAATGCCAGTAGCTTACAAAGTAGAATGTTTGCTCACAACACTCTGCAGCTTAGAAGGAACATTGCTCACAGGGTGTCTGTTGTGGGGAGAGGAAGGGAAAGGATTTTGTAAGCCACTCTGAGACTCCTTTGGGTAGCGAAGGGCGGGAGTATAAATCCAATCTCTTCTTCTTCCCTCCTTGCAAGTGCTCTAGGATTAATACCGTTTTGCCAGATTAATCACATCCCCATGGGTGGTATCACCACAAAGCTAAGAGAAGGGCTGCTGCTGCAGAGATCCACCTACAGCTTCAAGAGAAGATCCTGGAATCTTGCCCACCATCCCCAACTGTCAAGGGCCAGAAAGAGAGATTTCCAGATGCAAGACCATGTACCTTTAACAGATCACGTCACAGCTTTACGTTGGATTTTAAGCACTGGAAAGCATTCCGAGGACCAGTCTTAATGGAAAAATAAGGTACAGATCCAAATAATAATCAGTGATCCAGCGAATGATTGTAATACATACAACTCTTAGAAAGTAGCAGAGATCTGTTAAGCCACAGGAGATAAAACACCTGCTGTGCCACCTGCTGGATACAGCAGTGGCTCTGCCAAGGAGAACTAAATATGGACAGCTTTGGAAGTGTACAGCTTCACATCTCTCTTTATGGCTAATGCCATCAGTATCTAGTATATTCCTATTTGCCCTTCAGCATGGCCTACTTAGCTCTTCTTTTCCCCACATAAAAACTACCTGTGAGGGAGGTTTAGGTTGGGGATGAGTGAAGGCCCGGTGTCACTCTGTGAACTTCAGAGCATCGTGAAGTCTGAGACCACCGGTCTTATAACCACTACATCACACTAGCTTACTGTGACCGGAACCGCCCTCCCCTCCCCAGGTGCCTCATTTTCAGAGCATCAACTCTGTTATACTCTTGATATCTCATGCACTTAGAAGATGAAGAAGATATTGGATTTATATCCCGCCCTCCACTCCAAAGAGTCTCAGAGCGGCTCACAATCTCCTTTCCCTTCCTCCCCCACAACAAACACCCTGTGAGGTGGGTGGGGCTGAGAGGGCTCTCACAGCAGCTGCCCTTTCAAGGACAACCTCTGCCAGAGCTATGGCTGACCCAAGGCCATTCCAGCAGGTGCAAATGGAGGAGTGGGGAATCAAACCCGGTTCTCCCAGATAAGAGTCCGCACACTTAACCACTTATACTGCATCCAATCAATAGTATGCATGCATATTCCTACGTAGTATGAAAACCTGAGAAATTTGGGACTAGAATTCCTTCCCCTCAGAAAACCAGCCCTTTCCCCTACACGCAAACACCATCTACAATTCCAGCAAGATTAATGGGATCGTATTCCACAGATTCCTTGTAACACGATCAAATATTGTTTGTTTGAAGGACCTAATGTGGCCCGATCTTTCCTTGCACCCCAACAGGGAAGGGTCAAATGGCCTTGCACCCTACCCAACAGATTTTCAGCTTTGCCAAGACCAGGTGTTGCCTGGCATTCCCTCCCCCCCAGGGAAGCCTCTTGCCTAGCCTCAGCCGACATCAAAAGGTTGCCCTAGCAACCCACCTGGCTCGTGGATCATGTAGTGAACCCAGCCCTGGCTCTGCTGCACGCCGAGGTTCCTCCATTCGGACTCCGACATGAGGTGGGTCTTGGGAACCAGCTTCGCAATGTCTTTCGGCAACATCACATGCCTGCAGTGAGACCGAAAGCAGAGAGGTCCCTGAGATGAGTGGAAACAAAGCGAGACTGCCGCAAAATATTCTGTGCCCTATGAAGCACAGAGATGCATTTCTCTTTTACAGTAAGCCCAACGGGAAAAGGGCTTAAGACCAACATGAGAACAGAGCACAACACATTCAATAGAACCAGCTATACATCTCAAGCGCATTAAAAAAAAAAGAAGATGCGCTCATGTGAGGGCTATAAAAAGCCTCACCCATCCAAAGCATGCAACGAGTTCTTTAAATATTATGTGCTATCTGTGCCACAGCTGTGCTGGTGTTTCTCACTCTGATCACACAGAGCTGGCGCTGCTGTTCTGCTGGGAAATGTACTGATGTTACTGGAATGTTACAGGATCTAACCCTTAACCGCACAAGGGGGCAAGCCCAAATGAGCAATAGACACACACTTGGGCCCAGCACCCAGTCAGCACTCCACCACTGCAGTGTCTATTTCACATTTTCTTTTACTACCTAGCAGAATGCAGGATTTAATGACATCTTTTCTAAGCCGGGACCTATTTACTTGCGCGGGACCGTCTCTCCCCATACAAGCTCCGGAGGCCACTATGATTGGCCAACCAATATCTTTTAACTATCCCTGGCCCAAAAGACATCCAGCTTGCCTCGATCAGGGCCAGGGCCTTTTCGGGCCTGGTCCCAAACTGGTGGAATCAGCTCCCCAAGGAGACTCGGGCCCTACCGGATCTACTACCATTCCGAAGGGCCTGCAAAATGGAACTGTTCCGCCAGGCTTTTGGCTAAGGCAGGCGGGCGTCCTCATACCATCTAATCGGCCTCCCTGCACTGACTGCATCCTGTGTCTCAATCTGTGAATGATGTTTATACCACTTACGCTGCCTTATTTCGTTTTTATTTAATGGTTTTAACTGTTTAATTTTTAACTGAGCCCATCTTGGGAAAGGACGGTCTATAAATTCGCAAAATAAAATAAAATTAATAATATTAGAACCACGCATGGAGAACAGATACAGAATTGCATGAACAATGACTGCTAAGAGGCACATTAACATATCGCTAACTACCAAATCCTTACGAAAGAAGAGGGAAATCTGTCTTTGTTCTGTCTTGCTGGCTACTAAATACAAAACACAGCACTAAAATTTAAATTTTGTTCCCACCGATCTGAATTGGGTGTTTTCTTCCCTCTTTAACACTGCTTTCACTCTGCCTCAGTAGCTAGTCGAAAAAGACGGTGGGGTACAATGTTTTAAAATGTAATATTAAAACCAACTCCCAAAGAGCTTCATTAGAAATAGCCAAGTTTTACTGCTAGAAGATTCCTCCCAAATATTTCTTGTGATTCACTGCCCCCCCTCAACTTTGTAACCCCAAAGCGCTTCAATACAAGAGGGGAAAGAAACATATTTATTGATTTTGCTTTTATAACCTGCCTTTCTCACTGAGATTCCAGGCAGATTACACAAACTCTGTTCAGAATTTACAGCAAACAAATGTACAGGCCATGTACAATATGCTTGATTTTTCCTTATACATGCATCATGTAACATCTAATACACGTACAGCTGAACATGTAACTAGAATCACACATTTATCCACCTATTGGCTTCCAGTTTCATTTGTAAAGTGAACACACTTTGGCTGTTTCTTACAGACAGATGTACACATTCACCAGAACATTTGATTCACCTGAAACTCTGTGAGAAAGATAAACTACAAATAAATAACATAAATAAACATGTGGAGAGGGCTACACTGTAAGTCACCAAAATCAACAGGATGAAACATCTGTTAAGAAGTACACTAGGACTAGGATTACATGTGTCATTCTAAATTCCTTGAAGAAAGGGTTAAAGATACGTTAATTTCCACTAAAGGTTAAGGTTATATTTGTAGATAAACTGGAAATTCATTATTATAAAGTTCTTCACTGAGATTACCTCTCAAATGTGTACCTTTCCCCCAGTCACTCAAATCATAGAATCATAGAGTTGGAAGGGACCTCTAGGGTCATCTAGCCCAACCCCCTGCACAATGCAGGAAACTCACAACTACCTCCCCCTAAATTCACAGGATCTTCATTGCTGTCAGATGGTCATCTAGCCTCTGTTTAAAAACCTCAAGGAAGGAGAGCCCACCACCTTCCGAGGAAGCCTGTTCCACCGAGGAATTGCTCTAACGGTCAGAAAACAATATTTATCATTTCATTAGATAATTCTGACTTATTGTTATTATTACATAAGAATAGCCTTGGTAGGTCAGACTAGAGATCCATCAAGTTCAGCCCTCCTGTTTCACACACCGGTTAGCCAAAGAAGGTCTACAAGCAGGTCAAGAGAATGAAAGCCACCTTGTTAGCAGACAGATCCCTCTTCCCACTGAAGGAGCAGTTTAGCACCCAGAAAGAAGAACAACACCTTTCATATTAATATCACCTAAAAAAAATTAAGGCACCTGTAATGTCATACAAAATGGATGCTAGTAAAAGTGAAAACAGAGGTAGGTCTGGGAAAATATTTCTGTTTTGGGAAGGTGAAGTCAAATGGCTGATTGGCAAACACTCTCTCCCCACCCCTGAGATGCCTAATTAAAGAATAAAGGGGTCCTCAGGAAAACTCTAAACTAATTTTCATCCTGACCCTTTTTTACCCTGATGTACAGCCACCCAACCTCCTTTACAACAACCTGGTAATTTCCAGTCCTGCAACTACAAGGTCATCCAGCAGCTCTTAGCTCCTCAGATATAGTTATCCAGAAAGATTTATAGTTTGCACCCACCTCAAGAAATCTAAACAAGTTTATCACAATTCTTTGATTCTTCGGGCAAACCTACAAGGTGTTGTTTTGGAGGATGATTGTGTTAACAGAACCCCAGGACACAATTTTCCTATACAAAGAGCACCCAGCAAGCACCTTGTGTTTGTGTTCCTGGCTACACCCCCATTTTGTGGGCTCTCTTCTCTCTGTTAGGGGAGGGACAGTGGCTCAGTGGCAGAGCATCTGCTTGGGAAGCAGAAGGTCCCAGGTTCAATCCCCGGCATCTCCAAAAAAGGGTCCAGGCAAATAGGTGTGAAAATCCTCAGCTTGAGACCCTGGAGAGCCACTGCCAGTCTGAGAAGACAATACTGACTTTGATGGACCAAGGGAGGGTCTGATTCAGTATAAGGCAGCTTCATATGTTCATATATGTTCAACCACCTTTTCATCTGCTGCCTTCACGACCTCTGCAAGATTGGTAAATATTACCCCCCCCTGCCCCCCAAAAAGCTTTCCCTCTTTCCTCCCTGATTTTCTCTTAGATAGCTCTTGTATGTGTTCAAAGTGTATGTTTAGTCCTTTTATTTCTAGCTGAGCATTTCTAAAGAAGAAGACTGCAGATTTATATCCTACCCTTCTCTCTGAATCAGAGACTCTTACAATCTCCTATCTATATCTTCTTCCCCCCACAACAGACACCCTGTGAGGTGGGTGGGGCTGAGAGGGCTCTCACAGCAGCTGCCCTTTCAAGGACAACTCCTGCGATAGCTATGGCTGACCCGAGGCCATTCCAGCAGCTACAAGTGGAAGAGTGGGGAATCAAACCCGGTTCTCCCAGATAAGAGTCTGTTCACTTAACCACTACATCAAACCGGCTCTCTCTACACCAAACCGGCTCTCTAGCTGAACATCTGTCTGGTTTGAGTTTTCTAAAAGAAAATCCTGGTATACATTAGTGGAGATCCCCCGTTATCCACCTCTCGCTTGCCTCCAATAAAACTAACTTCCCCGACTAATTAGGAGACTGCCAATTTGGGGTACCCCACAACCCCCTGTCTCACTCGCCACCACCAGGAGCTGGTATACTGCGACAGACTGCCTCTGACCTCAGATGCTTCACTGCTAGGCCATAATTAAAGAATCTAGCTTTGGAAAAGCGCTTCTGCAGCTAACCAAAGATTCACAGATGGAACCCAAAACAGTAAAGAAAACTTTAAGACTAACAAATTTTGTTGTAGCATGCTTTCGAGAAGAAGAAGAAGATATTGGATTTGTATCCCGCCCTCCACTCCAAAGAGTCTCAGAGCGGCTCACAATCTCCTTTACCTTCCTCCCCCACAACAGACACCCTGTGAGGTAGATGAAGATATTGGATTTATATCCCGCCCTCCACTCCGAAGAGTCTCAGAGCGACTCACAATCTCCTTTACCTTCCTCCCCCACAACAGACACCCTGTGAGGTAGATGAAGATATTGGATTTATATCCCGCCCTCCACTCCGAAGAGTCTCAGAGCGGCTCACAATCTCCTTTACTTTCCTCCCCCACAACAGACACCCTGCGAGGTAGATGAAGATATTGGATTTATATCCCGCCCTCCACTCCGAAGAGTCTCAGAGCGGCTCACAATCTCCTTTCCCTTCCTCCCCCACAACAGACACCCTGTGAGGTAGATGAAGATATTGGATTTATATCCCGCCCTCCACTCTGAAGAATCTCAGAGCGGCTCACAATCTCCTTTCCCTTCCTCCCCCACAACAGACACCCTGTGAGGTAGATGAAGATATTGGATTTATATCCCGCCCTCCACTCCGAAGAGTCTCAGAGCGGTTCACAATCTCCTTTCCCTTCCTCCCCCACAACAGACACCCTGTGAGGTGGGTGGGACTGAGAGGGCTCTTACAGCAGCTGCCCTTTCAAGGACAACCTCTGCCAGAGATATGGCTGACCCAAGGCCATGCTAGCAGGTGCAAGTGGAGGAGTGGGGAATCAAACCCGGTTCTCCCAGATAAGAGTCCGCACACTTAACCACTACACCAAACTGGGGGAGGGGGGGGAGAGAGAGAGAGCGCGCCCCAGGTACCCATGAATCAATTCTCCATTATACCCTTTAGGAATGGGAATAATATAGCACCCAGCAGACATTTCCCTCCCTCCCCCACCCCGCTTTTTGATGACCCTAAAGCGGGGGGGGGGGGGGGTAGGGCCTCCAAACCTGTGGATTGGCAGCCCTACCTGTCCTTCCACCTCGCCAACACCCATCTTTCACAGCCAGACTGCCTCTGCCCATGGAAGCTCCATCCAGCCGCCTCTTCGTTCAAGGCGCCCACGAGGCGCTCCCAGACCGTTGCTATAGCAACCAGAGCCCCAGGCTCAGCCCTGTCTGCTTCCATTCCCCAGGCCCCGCCCCCTTGAGCCCCAGCCCCGCCTCTCACCGGTACTCGAACTCCTCGTCGTCGTACTTGTCGGAATAATAGATCTGTTTATGCGACATGACGACACCGCTCCCCCTCCCCTCAGGCAAGTTTCCCGGCAGACCCCGCGAGAGCGACCACCGAACGAGCGCGCCAAGCCTCTCAGAAGCCGTCCGTTACAGAGCTGGGCGGAGCCCCGCGCGCGCCGCCGCCTCGCTCTTCCCTCGCGCACTCTGTCCCCGCCCTCCCCACTATCCAACCGCCGCGTTCAAACGCCACCGCCGGTAGCGCTGATTGGCATTTGGAGCGTTGCGTCATGACTCCGGCGTCGTCCTGATTGGGTCCTCCCTTTCTTGCCTCGGAAACCTTTCCGATTGGCTAATAGCCTGGCCCTTGAGCGCCTCCTGATTGGTCTGATTAGGAAAAGCGGGGCACGAGGGAAAAAAAAAAAAACAGGCTCCGAGACTCGGGAAGGCGGGACAAAGTCTTGATGGGCGGTGCTTTGGAGAGGGGAAGGGGAAATGGTGGGCGTGGCTTGTGGGATGTGGTAAAGCTAGAGAGGCCCAAAAGCTAAAATAGAAAATAGACCGGAAAACGGTAAATGATTGATAGACGGAGAGGAGGCGGGATCGGATGTGAATGTCTGTAGGAGAAGGAATAAATTTAGCGTCCAGGGTGCTCCGGCAAGCTTATACCATGAATAAAACTTTGTTGGTCTTAAAAGTACAACAGCGCTCCAACTTTGTCCTATGTAACTGAATATGAACATACATATGAAGCTGCTTTCTACTGAATCAGACCCTCAAAGGTCCATCAAAGTCAGTATTGTCTTCTCAGACTGGCAGCGGCTCTCCAGGGTCTCAAGCTGAGGTTTTTCACACCAATTTGCCTGGACCCTTTTTTGGAGATGCCGGGGATTGAACCTGGGACCTTCTGCTTCCCAAGCAGATGCTCTACCGCCGAGCCACCGTCCCTGAAGAAGTGTACATGCACACAAAAGCTTACGGTCTTATTTGTTGATAGATCCAAGTAGGCGGCCGTGTTGGTCTGAAGTAGTAGATCAAAATAGGAGTCGATTGCACCCTTAAGACCAACGTAGTTTTATTCAGAACGTAAGCTTTCGTGCGCACGCGCGCTTCTTCAGACGAGGAATGAGGTATAGTAAGCAGAGCCACGTATAGCTGGTGGGGTTTGGAATGCCAAGTGGTACAAAGTTAAAATCCAATAGCAGAATAGAAAAATTAATACATTCAGAAAACCTTTGATCTGGGTTGCATTAGCGTGGGAAACCATAAAACAGTAACATGTGAGAATGCCTGTTAATAATTCTATTGCTAATAAACCTGGGTCAAAATGATTTCTTTCCTAGAAGTTTATCCTGTCCGACTAATTTACCCTTTAACATGTAACATAAATATATACATCATTCCCATTAGGAAAAAATACATTAAAATATAGTGGAAGATGGGTTTTGTATATGGAATGAGATGCAGCCAATATCCCTTGTCAGCCAGTATCCCTTGTTTGAGTATGTCAATACAAAAGCATTATTCTGATACACTATCCTACATTGGGGATATATTGCCATATTTGGTGAAAGTGGGTTTAGCATATGTAATGCACTTCACACCCAGGATACCTTAATGACATAGACATCAATCTGCTATTCCGACTTATATTGCCTTCTTGTTGTCTCTGCCCAGTCAACACAAACTAACAATCACCAGACCCCAATTGTGATTCTTTTAACATGCTAAAAAATTTTTCCATTACTTTGCATACTAACTCACTGCCCACTTTCTCTATATTTAGAACTGCTTGCCCTTCCACTCCTATTGTCTGATGGAGTGTGCTTCTAACACATGAAAGCTTACATTCTGAATAAAACTTCGTTGGTCTTAAAAGGTGCAACTTGATTCCTGCTTTGTTTTACTGCTTCAGACGGCTACCCATCTGGATCTTTCTACTCAGAATTAAACTTTGTTTGTCTTAAAGGTGCCACTGAACTAAGGTTGCCAATCCCCGGGTGGAGGCAGGGGATCCCCTGGTTTGGACCTCTCCCCCACTTCAAGGTCATCAGAAAGCAGAGGGGGGGGAGGGAAATGTCTGCTGGGGACTCTGTTCTTTCCTATGGAGACCGATTCCCATAGGGTATAATGGAGAATTGATCTGCGGGTATCTGGAGGGGGGCTGTTTTTTGAGGTAGAGGCGCCTAATTTGCAGCATAGGATCCTGACCTCTTCCCAAAATACTCTCCAAGTTTCAAAAAGATTGGACCAGGGGGGTTCAATTCTATGAGCCCCAAAAGAAGGTGCCCCTGTCCATTATTTCCAATGAAAGGGAGGCATTTGAAAAGGTGTGCAGTCCCTTTCAATGTGCTGGCCAGAACTCCCTTTGGAGTTCAATTATGCTTGTCACACCCTTGCTCCCGGCTCCACCCCCAAAGCCTCCTGGCTCCACCTCCAAAGTCCCCAGATATTTCTTGAATTGGACTCGGCAACCCTACACTGAACTTACTATATTCGGTTGCTTCAGACCAACTCGGCTGCGCACCTGGATCTGTAGGAGATAGAGAAAGTGGAAAAGGCTAGAGAGGCAGGTTAGAGGGGCAGCTTCCGGCCTTAGGTTGAATTTAATTAAGATAGATGTTTATATTTCCCCTTTCCGCACATTTAGGTTTTGTGAAAACAACAAATACAGATCTTCATAATATACTATCAAGGAAACTTGCCAACGTGAAGATAAGGACAGGAAAACAAAACATCACAGCTAGGGTTGCCAGGCTGGAAAATACTTGGAGATTTGCGTGGTGGGTGGGAAGCCTGAGGAGGATGGAATTTGGGGAGGGGGGGTCTACCTCCCAAAGCCGTCCTTTCCTCAAGATGATCTGATCCCTGTTGCTGGCAGATCAGTTGTAAAAACTGGAGATCTCTAGCCACAGCCTGGAAGTTGGCAACTCTCAGTACAACAGCCACATCAGCAAGAAAGCGGTGCCTTATGTGGCAGATCCAAAACATTTCTGACAATTGCTTATTTCAGGAAACATCCTGAAATCTGTAGAAAGACATTATTCTCCGACTCCTTCGAGATTTACCTCTGCAGGAGAAACAGGGTGATACAATCCGAAACAAAACGGGTACCTGCCTTCTGGGATTCATTGCCACAAGCGGTGATGGCAGCCACTAGCAAAGATGGATGAAAACAGGCTGCATAGATCTGTAGATGAGAACTTCAGCTGGCTGTTACGGCCCATTGGGGTCTCTAACCTATATCTGATGAGAGGGAGAACTGCCTTGCCCTGGGTACCTCCCATCTAGCCTGAGCTTTTCAGATCTTGGAAGCCAACCAGCAGCTTGGAGAACGTATGCAAAGTTAAAGTTGCTTTCTTTCCATCTCCCTCTCCTCTCCATCTATTTGCCTTCCTTTCTGTCTGCCTGATTTCCTTCCTTGTGGCTCTTAAACATCTGATTTTATCTATTCATTCATTCATTCTGTGAGATTTATATCCCGCCCATTCTACAAAAGACTCAGGGAGGCTAACAACATAGAACTAAACAGAGGCTCACCAAAACCCCAGCTGGCCCAAAGCATTTAAAGGTGGTCTCTTCAGATGCTTATTGTAAACAGCATAACCTTGTAACCCATGATCTGTATTACCGCGCCTGAAGAGTTTTGTTCCTTATTCTGTAATCTGAGCCCTATTAGCTTCCTGTCTACAGCAGGAGTGGCCAAACTTGCTTAATGTAAGAGCCACACAGAATAAACATCAGAAGTTTGAGAGCCACAAGACAAGGAAGGAAGGAAGGAAGGAAGGAAGGAAGGAAGGAAGGAAGGAAGGAAGGAAGGAAGGAAGGAAGGAAGGAAGGAAGGAAGGAAGGAAGGAAGGAAGGCAAAGAGATGGGATGGAGAAGTGGAAAGAAAGCAACTTGAAATGCATTCTCCAAGCTGCCGGCTGGCTTGACTTGCAGAAGTGATTTGAAGAGAGAAATGTGTTTTCCAAGCCAGCTGATGGGGCAGTGGAGGCTTTGAGAGCCACACAATATGTGTGAAAGAGCCACACGTGGCTCCTGAGCCAGTTTGGCCACCCCTGGTCTACAGGGTGGTCAATGCTTTCCTTTTGTCGCTTGTTTCTCCTGTACTTTGCCTTTTTCAGTGAGGTAGGTGGGCTATAAACAAAGTAAATAAAAGTAGTTCAAATCAGCTCTCGTGGTTTGAACTCAAAGGGTGGCTATTTGGAAAGCAGTTGTCAGGTTCTGGGTTCGATGCATGAGGAGGCTCTTGCGTAGTGATTAAAGCTCTTTATTAGCGATTCAGCATCTCTACTAAGTGACTACAAACTCCTAAGTACCAGAATATGGTACCCCAATATATACAGTTGGGGCAGGGGAAAGCCAGCCCCCAAGAAGCAGAACACCTCCTGCGATTGGGCCCTTTTTGGAGCCTTCATTAGAATATGCATTCTTATTGGCAGATCCTAGGATCCTCTGAGGCTGCCCTCCCCATGGGCCAGTTTGAATGAAGCAGCCAATCGGGATGCGGATCTTTGGCTCCTCCCAGTCTACTGTGTTGCGCCTCGAGCTCAGGACACAACATGTCCAGGCATGCCTTCACATACATAACACCCCTCCCACCCCCTAGTCTGCAAGCCTAACATACATAATCTTTCAGATGAGCTGGCCAGTGCCGTTTCCGTGACGAGCACCGGGGTGCAGGCTGTGGCGAGGCAGGGGCCGGTGCCTGGCTCGAAACAGCGGCTCCCTTAGCTGCAAGCCGAGGGGTGGGGAATGCCGGAGGATCCGTTGGCGGTGTAGGAGCCACCGAGGTCATCAGTTCGTCCTGCGGTGCGCAGACCAGTTCCTCGGACAGGGCCGGCTCGGATGGAAGTAGCCGGGTCGTCTCCGGCATGCTGTCAGGGGCCTGGCCAGTATTGACTTCCTCCAGGTCTGTGTGGGAACGCAGCGGGTTGAGGTGGCACTGGAGGTTGAGGCCACCCTCTGTCACAACCTCGTAGGACACGGGGCCTGTCACTGTTGTAATCCGGGTGGGAACCCAGGCTGGGCTGCCTGTGAGGTTCCTCGCATAGACTGGGTCCCCGGGAGTGAAGCCTCTGGGAGCCGGGCAGACCTCTGTAGCTGACGGGAAGTCCAAGGCTCTATCCAGATGGCGTCGGTCGCGGAGGGTGGAGAGCCGCCGGCCCATCAGGAGTTCAGCCGGGCTGTGGCCTGTAGAAGCGCAAGGGATGGCCCTCTGGCCCAAAAGGAATACCACCAAACGGGCTTCCCAGGCCCCCTGGACAATGCGACGAAGTGAGTCTTTGGTAGTCCGGACCATCCGTTCCGTCTGGTCGTCAGTGGGCGGATGGAAGGGCGCAGACCTGATGTGCCGGATCAGGTTCCGGGAGACGAACTCCTGAAACTCTGTGGAGGTGAAGGCAGTTTCGTTGTCTGTGACTAACGTGTCCGGCAGGCCATGCGTAGCAAACATTATGTGGAGCGCCTTTATGGCCGCTTGGGTGGAGGACGATGCAACGGGGACCACCTCAAGCCACTTAGAGTGGGAGTCCACGGCTATGAAAAAGAGCTGTCCCTGGAAGGGCCCTGCAAAGTCTAAGTGGAGGCGGGACCATGGCTTGTTGCTGGGCTCCCAGGTTTGCACCGGAGTGGTTGCAGGTGCCGGTGGGGTCTCCTGACAGGGTTGGCATCTCCTCACCCGTGCCTCCACCTTTGGCCTACAAGCCAACGGAATGTGGTGGGCCTTCAGCCTTATGGGCTGCCCAGCGGGGTTCATCTGCAAGGACACCGGAGGACCCGTGTACTGTCCCAGAGTTCCGCTGAATGCAGACGGGAGAAGTCCGGGTGTACTGGAGAAGTCCGGGTGTACAGTAGCCTGATGAACGCCCGTGACTCGGATCCCTAGCGGCTGGAACCAAGCCCGCCCCAACAAGCTAGCCAAAGGATCCTCCACCACCACCAAGTCCAGGGGCCCCTTGAAATGTCCATATTTGACTCGAAAGGAGCCAACGCCTTTAACCGGCACCACCCGCTTCTGAAAGTCCCTTACCATCAAGGGGGCTGACCTGAGACGGTATCCGCCATGAGGGAACAGGCTCTGGAAGGTCTTGGCCGAGATGATCGAGTACCCGGATCCGGTATCTACCTCCATCGAGCAGGGCGCCCCTTCTATGAGTACAGTGGTCTCAAGCGGAGGCCCAGGTAGCTGCGGTACCTGTAAGGGGGCAGCCGTGAGGACGTGAAGCTCCCCCTGGTGCGCTGATTCTTTATGGCGGCCTTGGCTGCAATGGCGCGCCCCACCAGGTGATGCCCTGGCCACTTTGGAGCGGCAGTCACGAGCTAGGTGTCCCAATTTCCCGCAGAGGTGGCAGATGACGTCGTGGAATTTACATGTGTGGCGCTCCTGCAGCTCCCCATAGCTGGCACCTGCTCGGGCAGCTGCAGCCTTGGGCGCCCGTGTCTGCAGGTTCTTCGGTGCGGCGCGGTGAATCTTGAGCGCTCCCTCACCGTCAGAGTCCTCAAAAGCGGACGATGAGGCGGCCTGATGCACGGCAGTCGCGGGTCGACCCCTCCAGAATTTCTCATAAGCCGTTGCCTCCTGGACCGCCTTCTGGAGGGTGGTGTCCTTCTGGCCCATGAGCTTCCGCTGCAGTTTTTTGTCCCGAAGACCGAAAACGAAACGGTCAAGCAGAGCCTCTTCCAGGCTGGGAAACTCCCATCGTAGAGCCAGCTGGCGTAGGGTAGAGAGGTAGTCCGCGGCAGGCTCGTTGGGCCACTGGTTCCGTTCGAAGAAGTCAAAACGGCGAGTCAGGCGGGTGGGCGGAGGTGCAAAGTGTTCTGTCAGCGCCGTGATGAGCTGCTCAAAGGATGCCTCTTCGAGCGAGGTGGGCGCTAGGAGGCCTTGGGCGAGCTCCAGGGCGGCGATTCCACAGGAGCTGAGCAGCAGCACCTTCTTCTTGGCTCCCTCGATCTCCTGGAATTCTACATAGTATTGTAGTTGTTCCACCCACGACTCCCACTGCTCGGGATGTGTAGGGCCGTACTCGGGAAGCAGTCCTGGTGCCACAGCCATGATCTCAGCCACTCTGTGTACAAGCTCGGTGAGGTATGAAATACTGGGTTCAATGCATGAAGAGGCTCTTGCGGAGCGATTAAAGCTCTTTATTAGAGATTCAGCATGTCTACTTTGTGACTAGAAACTCCTGCTAAGTACCAGAACATGTGGCAATATATACAGTTGGGGCAGGGGAAACCCAGCCCCCAAGAAGCAGAACACCTCCTGCGATTGCGCCCTTTTTGGAGCCTTCATTAGAATATGCATTCTCATTGGCAGATCCTAGGGTCCTCTGATACTGTCTGCCGATTGGCCAGTTTGAATGAAGCAGCCAATCGGGTTGCGGATCTTTGGCTCCTCCCAGTCTATTGGGTTGCGCCTCAAGCTCAGGACACAACACTCAACGTGTCCAGGCATGCCTTCACACACATAACGTCAGGTTTTATTTTAAACGTTTGGTGTGGTGGTTGTGATAGCCCTCTCAGCCCCACCCACCCCACAGGGTGTCTGTTGTGGGCGGAGAAGATAAAGGTAATTGCAAGCCGCTCTGAGTCTCTGATTCAGAGAGAAGGGCGGGGTATAAATCTGCAATTCTTCTTCTAAAAATCAAATCAATTCATAAAGATGCACACATTGGATCCATGCTTTTTATAGTTCAGTGCAGGGGTGGCCAAACTGTGGCTTGGGCACCACTTGTGGCTCCTTCACACCTATTGTGTGGCTCTTGAAGCCCCCATCAGCTAGCTTGGATAAGGCATTTATTTCTTTAAATCACGTCTCCAAGCCAGCCAGCAGCTTGGAGAATGCATTTAAAAGTAAAGTTGTTTTCTTTCCACCTCTCCCCCATTTCCTTAGTTTTCTTCCTCCCTTCCTTCTCTCAAACATCTGACGTTCCTGTCTTCCAGCTCTCGAGCCAGTTTGGTGTAGTGGTTAAGTGCATGGACTCTTATCTGGGAGAACCGGGTTTGATTCCCCACTCCTCCACTTGCAGCTGCTGGAATGGCCTTGGGTCAGCCATTGCTCTGGCAGAGGTTGTCCTTGAAAGGGCAGCTGCTGTGAGAGCCCTCTCAGCCCCACCCACCTAACAGGGTGTCTGTTGTGGGGGGAGAAGATATAGGAGATTGTAAGCCGCTCTGAGTTTCTGATTCAGAGAGAAGGGCGGGGTATAAATCTGCAATTCTTCTTCAAACATCTGACATTTATTCTGTGTGGCTCTTACATTAAGCAAGTTTGGCCACCCCTGGTTCAGTCCACGGTCCTAACTTTGACATGTGATTTGATACTAGATTTGTTGGATTTTTGTCCACATGGAGATGTGTAGATCTGGCTCTTTTTTAGCCTTGAAGGTGCTACGGGACTGCAGTCATAGTCTTTAAAGCACCATTGGACTTCTGCTTTATTGTATTGTCGCAAACCTCCAGTGGTGGCTGGAGATCCCCCACTATTATAACTAAAATGTAATGGGTTCGAAGCATGAGGACGCTCAGGAGATAGTGAATTCAGCTCTTTATTCAGTGATTCAGCATAGCAAGGTAAAACTGGACTGGCTTGCAGGGCCAGTTTGGTGTAGTGGTTAAGTTTTCGGACTCTTATCTGGGAGAACCGGGTTTGATTCCCCACTCCTTCACTTGCACCTGCTGGAATGGCTTTGGGTCAGCCATAGCTCTGGCAGAGGTTGTCCTTGAAAGGGCAGCTGCTGTGAGAGCCCTCTCAGCCCCACCTACCTCACAGGATGCCTGTTGTGGGGGAGGAAGGTAAAGAGATTGTGAGCCACTCTGAGATTTGGAGTGGAGGGTGGGATATAAATCCAATGTCATCTTCTTCTTCAGAGAGCCAGTTTGGTGTAGTGGTTAAGTGCGTGGACTCTTATCTGGGAGAACCGGGTTTGATTTCCCACGCCTTCACTTGCACCTGCTGGAATGGCCTTAGGTTAGCCATAGCTCTGGCAGGAGTTGTCCTTGAAATGGCAGCTGCTGTGAGAGCCCTTTCAGCCCTACCCACCTCACAGGATGTCTGTTGTGGGGAGAGAAGATAAAGGAGATTATAAACTGCTCTGAGTCTCTGATTCAGAGAAAAGGGCGGGATATAAATCTGCAATTCTTCTTCTTCTAAGGCCCTGTTTATATGCATGCAAATAATCCCACCCAAAAACCCATCACACACAACTATAGGTTCAGGGCTGGCCTAATGACCCCTGATTGGCCTCCTTCCAGTATCCAGGTGGCTATTGCTATGGAGTCTCAGGCTCAGCCAAGTCCCTGCTTGACCCTAAGGCCAAGGTCCAGTCTCAATACATAAGACATCGAAGAAGACATTGAATTTATATTCTGCCCTCCACCCTGAATCTCAGAGCGGCTCACAAACTCCTTTACCTTCCTCCCCCACAACAGGCACTCTGTGAGGTGGGTGGGGCTGGAGAGGGCTCTCACAGCAGCTGCCCTTTCAAGGACAACCTCTGCCAGAGTTATGGCTGACCCAAGGCCATTCCAGCAGGCGCATGTGGAGGAGTGGGGAATCAAACCCTGGAGCGCCGCTGCCAGTCTGAGTAGACAATACTGACTGATGGACCGAGAGTCTGATTCAGTATAAGGCATGGGGTTGCCAAGTCCAATTCAAGAAATATCTGGATATCCAGAAATATCCAGGAGCAAGGGTGTGACAAGCATAATGGAATTCCAAAGGGAGTTCTGGCCATCGTATTTAAAGGGACCGCACACCTTTTCAATGCCTTCCTTCCATAGGAAATAATGAAGGATAGGGACACCTTCTTTGAGGGCTCATAGATTTGGACGCCCGGTCCAATCTTTTTGAAACCTGAGGGGTATTTGGGGGAGAGGCACTGGATGCTATGCTGAAAATATGGCATCTCTACCTCAAAAAACAGCCCCCCGCCGGAGCCCCAGATACCTGCAGATCAATTCTCCATTATTTTCTATGGGAATAAGTCTCCATAGGGAACAATAGAGTTCCCAGCAGACATTTCCCTTCCCTCACCCCCCCCCCCCACTTTCTGATGACCCTGAAGCGGGGGGGGGGAGGGTTTAAGGAAACAAAAAGCAAAAAGGCCCACGTGAACCAGCTTCTATATCAAATTACATAACAAGAAAAACCATTTATATATAAATAATTGTATTTAACCCACAATATATTTAGGGTTCCCAAGTCCAATTCAAGAAATATCTGGGGACTTTGGGGGTAGAGCCAGGAGACTTTGGAGGTGGAGCCAGGAGACATTAGGGGCGGAGCCAAGAGCAGGGGTGTGACAAGCATAAATGAACTCCAAGGGAGTTCTGGCCATCACATTTAAAGGGACGGCACACCTTTTCAATGCCTTCCTTCCATAGGAAATAATGAAGGATAGGGGCACCTTCTTTTGGGGCTAATAGAATTGGACCCCGTAGTCCAATCTTTTTGAAACTTGGGGGGTATTTTGGGGAGAGGAACTAGATGCTATACTGAAAATTTGGTGCCTCTACCCCCAAAAACAGCCCCCCCCAGAGCCCCAGATACCTACGGATCAATTCATGATTTTCTATGGGAATAAATCTCCATAGGGAATAATAGAGCTCCCAGCAGACATTTCCCTCCCCTCCCCGCTTTCTGATGACCGTGAAGCGGGGGGAGGGCCTCCAAACCGGGGGATCCCCTGCCCTCACCTGGGGATTGGCAACCCTAAATATATTGCTTTCGTCAAAACAACCATAATACTCAGTCCTTTGAACAAAAGGAAGCATTTACACCAAGAGTTCTTTTCTCCTTTATATGGTCAAATTGTCCAGCTTTTCCATGTAATCCTGGTGTGATCTTCCCAATGATGAATGTCTCTCAATGGACGCAGCCGAATTTTCAAAGAGCAACGGGACAAGGTTGTACTAATACCCTTGTTTCGCAAAAGCTTTTTCAAGCTATAAAAGACCTCTTCGCAGAGAACTTCTTCAAGCTGCAACACACCTCTCCGTAGAGAGCATATTCAGGCTGTAATAGACATCTTAGCAAAGAGCTTCTTCTAGCTGCAATACAGCTGAATGATATGATAAGAAACATGCAAACATTCAATAATGCACTTTCTGTCCCACATAGCGTTGCCAGGGCCCCCTTGGCCATTTGCGGGGGCAGGGTAGGGTTGCCAGGCCTGTGCTGGAAATACCTGGAGACTTCGGTGGGTGGAGCCAGGAGAGGGCGGGGTTTGGAAGGACAGGGGGCTCAGCAGGGGTCATTTTGCAGAAAAATAGGTGGTGCTCATTAGCATAACTCATTAGTATATCCTCCACCACCAGCCAAAAGCAACCCAATGTAAGAAAAGAGAGCCCTGGGACTCTCCTTGGTTGCCCCACCCCAGTCAAAAGGCCAGCAAGCCACCTGCCAGCCAAAATCACATAAGAAGTGGAGAAAGGGTGTTGCAGGCTTCTCCAGAGGTTAATGAGGGCTGCTGGGGGCGTGGCAAAGACCCTGGTGGCTGGCTGGCTGCAGGCTCTCTTAATCCAGGGATTGTTATGCAGCTGCACCCACTATTCAATGGACAAGGTAGGCGGTGAGGAGGAGGGGGAACCTTCAGAAAGAAGAAGACTGCAGATTCATACCCTGCAGGGGAGTCAAAGCAGGCAATCTCCAGGCCTCACCCGGAGGCTTGGCAACTGAACAAGGGAAACACAGCCAAGGTTGAGAAAAACGCAGGAGGCTGTGAAAAATTACTGTACAATAAACAATTACAACACAGGAGGTGGTGGTGGCTACAAGCATAGCCAGGTTTAAGAAGGGATTGGATAAAAATATGGAGCAGAGGTCCATCAGTGGCTATTAGCCACAGTATATATATATTTAGAGTTAAAGTTTAGAGTTAAAGTTGCCTTCTTTCCCCCTCTTTTTCCCCAAATCTATTTGCCTTCTTTCCTTCCTTCCTGTCCTGTGGCTCTCAAACATCTGATGTTCACGTCTTGCGGCTCTCAAACATCTGACATTTATTCTATGTGGCTCTTACATTAAGCAAGTTTGGCCACTCAGATGTTTGGGCACTCAGATCTTTGAGTGCCTCAGGTCTCCGCATTCTGGGCACTGGGAAAGGAAGAAGTTTATAATAGCCTATTGATAATATTATTATAATATTATTATTAATAGCCTATTAATAATAGGCTGTAATAAACTTCCTTTCTCAATGCCCAGAAGGCGGGGACCATCATAGAGATGTCAAGCCCTAGAGCGACATCATGCAGTAGCCGTGGAAAACTCTGAGGAAAAGCGGAACCGGAAATAGTTCCTTCAGAGGGCGGGCCCAGGAGTGCTTCTGGGCTACGGACAGGAAGTGACGTATAGGAGTCTGTCAGAGAGCGGAAGTGACTGGCATCGGTGGGCGGAGGAACGGGCGGGGGGGGACTTGGTGGCCCAGAAGTTTGTTCAGAAGGCGCCGCGCGAAGAGGAGGAAGGAGGCCGGAGCCGCCGCCGCGCCAGGAGGCCCTCATGGTGCCCCCATCCCGGTGAGTCTGGCGGCCACGCCTCTCCCCTCTGGCCACGCCCCTTCCCCGGGGCTCCTCCCCTTCGCTCTCGGGCTCCTGCTCCGGGCTGGTTCCCCCCTCGCGTTTGACGTCATTCCCTCGAGGAGGGCGGGGCTTTCTCCTTGGCTCTCCCACGGGAGCCCTGCGAGGTAGGCCGGCGGCAGGATAGAATGTCGTGGTTGCCTAGTTCCTGCGCGGGATTCGAACCCGCGCCCTGGTCGTCTGAGCGTCGCGCCGCGTTTCGCTTTTACCCTGCCCGCCATCTTCTGCCCCCACACACCTCAACCCTCCTTTTGGTTCCCGAAGATCAGGTGTTTCCCTGTTGGGTCATAGAATCCTAGAGTAGGAAGGGACCTCCAGGGTCATCTAGTCCAACCCTCTGCACAATGCAGGAAACTCACAAACACCTCCCCCTACATTCACAGGATCCTCATTGCTGTCAAATGGCCATCTAGTCTCTGTTTAAAAACCTCCAAAGAAGGAGAGCCCACTCTCTTAAAGGTTCATCTTAAAGGTGCCACTGGACTCAAATTTTGTTCTTTTCCATGAGGGTGTGTGTCAGCTACGTTCGATAGAATAAATAGAATTATAGAATTGGAAGGGACCTCTAGGGTCATCTAGTCCAGCTCCCTGCACAATGCAGGAAACTCACAAATACCTTCCCCTAAATCACAGGAACCTCATTGCTGTCAGATGACCCTTTAGCCTCTGTTTCAAAACTTTAAAGGAAGGAGAGCCCACCACTTCCTGAGGAAGCCTGTTCCACTGAGGAACCACTCTAACGGTCAGGAAGTTCTTCCTAATGTTGAGCCGGAAACCCTTTTTATTTAATTTCAACCCGCTGGTTCTGGTCCTACCTTCTGCAACCACAGAAAACAATTCCACACCATCCTCTATATGACAGCCCTTCAAGTACTTGAATATGGTGCTCCTATCACCTCTCATTCGCTTCCTCTCCAGGCTAAACATCCCCAGCTCCTTCAGCCTTTCTTCATAGGATGTGGGTCGGATGGGGAAGTATCCATCTGGTCCGCTCTCCTGTTCACCAGCCTTTCCAATGCTTCAGAGAAGGCCTTGGGCTTCCCCTTGCCTGCTTAGTCCTGGCTGTTAAAGGTAGGCTGCTTCTGAACATGGAGGTTCCCTTTAGCTCCCCATGCACGTCTTGCGTTCACACATGGAGCTGCCTTAGGAGGCAGACTTTGGTATCTCGGGGTCAGTCTTAGTGGATTCAGATTAGCATCGCCTCTCCATGGTCTCATAGAATTGCAGAGTTGGAAGGGACCTCCAGGGTCATGTAGTCCAACCCCCCGCACAATGCAGGAAATTCACAAATACCTCCCCCACCACCCACATCCCAGTGACCCCTGCTCCATGGCCAGAAGATGGAAGAAACCTTCAGGATCCCTGGCCAAAGTGCCCTGGAGAAAACTGCTTCCTGACCCCAAAGTGGCAATTGGCATTTCCCTGGGCATGTAAGAAAGGGCCACAGGTTTTTCTCATCTGCCAGCCCCACAGTCTTTTTAACTGGTGATGCTGCTAGGTTTTGAATAAGGGATTGTCAGCATGCGAGTGTATGATCTGCCATCCCTTTTAAAGAGTGCAGGCGACTAGAAAATCGGTCAGCGATCGCTAGGTATCCCCTCCCTTTGATAGCCTTGGCAGCTTGTTCACATGTTAAAATAACTTTCCATGCGCGGAGAAGACAGACCAGGGCCGTAGCCAAGATTTCATGTTTGGTGAGGTCCACAGCTGTTTAGGGGACCTGGGGGGAACCCGGTTTGGTGGCCCTAGGCTTTTGGCACTGTAAGCTGCTTTGAGTTCCACAAGCTAACCCCCCTTCGCCTGGGCAGTCGCACCCCACCTGTCAGAGAGACAGAGACCTCTTAACTCTCTCCCTCCCCTTCCCGTTTGCTCTGCACGCTGTTAGGGAAGGGGAGAGAAAAAAGCAAAAAGTCCGGCAGCAATGCTACTACTTGTTTAGAGTGGCGGTGAGCAAAGGGGACAGATTGGGGACCCTCCAATGGAGGGACCATACAGTTGGAAGGGCCCCACTGTAGCTACGGCCTTGGGACAGACCCACTTTTCAAACCCAGAGGGGGATGAAATAGTATAAACTGACCTCACTGAGTTACACAAAAGACGCCCTGCTTCTTGTTTCAAAGAATGGACAGCAAGATTCTTCTTGGAAATAGACCTTGAAGGAAGCTGCCCCCACTCTCCCCCTTGCCCTCCGTTCTCTCAGCAACTGGTCTTGAGAAGTAAATAACCTCTCAACAAGGAGGATTTATTCTATTGTACCTTTCAGAATCTGGGTGGCCTAATGCTTTTTAAAGGTTATGCCACTCCCCACTCCCAGTCACTGGCATGTCTTGTAGCATGTGGTACCAGCACCACTCTGCCCCCTTTCCTCGGGCTCTTAAGAAAAGTAGATTCTTCTAGGGGGCAAGAAGCTATTGCCACTGGTTTATCAAGCGCCTTTCTTCCTTTTGAGTCTGTATCCCATAATTCTTTGCTTTTTGGTATGCACAGAGGGTCCTTGCCAAAAAAAATTTTTTTTTCTGTGTTTCCTGCGTTTTGTTTTGCATGTTTTGGAAGGGAATAGACGTGATCCTGGCTTAGGTCTCACCTCAGCTTCTGAGTTTAAACGTTCTACTGTTCTCTCAGCTCCTGCTCTGAAACGCGGGAGCAGTGAATTGGCCTGCTTTGCAAGCGTGTTGTAGTGCTCTGAATGCTGCGCAAATGCCGAGCGTCGTTAAAGAAAGAGGGGCGCTCCCTTAGTTTGGGATAAAAGGCAGGGAGAGGATGAATGGAAAAATAGAAAACCGGTTCGTGCGATTTGTTCATTTAACTGACTTTTATGAAAACCGATGCCGTTCAATTTGCCAGTAGGGAACTTTGCAGAATGGGAATATTTATGTATTGCATTTCAGGTGTTTGCTTGGTGTACGACAACCTTAGAAAGTCCTCCAATTCTATTCCTTCCAACATTGCAGATAAGTGGTGGTGGGAAAGTCAGTCCAGAGGAGTGACTTGTCAAAGCCCCCTAAGGACAAAGTGGGAGTCAAGTGTACCTTTAAGACCAACAAAGTTTTATTCAGGGCATAAGCTTTCGTATGCTCTAAGCACACTTCCTCAGACGAGGAATCAGGTACAGTGAGCAGAGCTACATATAGCAGGTAGGCAGCAGTTTAGAATGCAAGATGGCACAAAGTTAAGATCCAATGACAGAATAGTAAAATTAACAAATTGAGCAAACCTTTGATCTTGGTAACATGAGCACGAGAAAGCAATAAAACAGTAACATGTCAAAATGTGAGAATGTCTGTTAATCACTATATTGTTGTAAGCCTGGGCCAAATTGAGGACATTTCTATCTCAGAAGTTTGCTCAAATTGTTAATTTTACTATTCTGTAAACTTGACTCCTACTTTGTTCTACTGCTTCAGACTAACAGGTCGCCCGCTTGGGTCTAAGCCTCCTAAGCGAGTCTGTGGCAGAGTTTGCATTGGGGAGCTTTTTTGGTTATGGGGCAGTATAGCTCTGTGCTTTTGAAGCAGATGGAGGAGGCAGCGAATGATGAGTCCTGAGGACAGAGGAGATCTGATTGTGCGGCCGTTCTTGCTACATAACGCTAGTTCATCTGGCTATTCTGGAGTTCTGGGGGGGAGGCGGGGGCTGGAGGAAAAACTTCCCTGGTCTCTAGCATCCTCTTTTCACAGGTAGTTCTGTTGCGTTTCCTGCCTTTGTCTGTCTCTTGTAGTAAACTGGTCTCACTTCGGGCTGTTGCCACCGCTGTTGCCACTGCTGAAAAAGTGCAGAAAAGGGCAACTAGAATGATTAAAGGTTTGGAACACTTTCCCTATGAAGAAAGGTTAAAACGCTTGGGGCTCTTTAGACTGGAGAAACGTCGACTGCGGGTGACATGATAGAGGTTTACAAGATTATGCATGGGATGGAGAAAGTAGAGAAAGAAGTACTTTTCTCCTTTTCTCACAATACGAGAACTCGTGGGCATTCGATGAAATTGCTGAGCAGTCAGGTTAAAATGGATAAAAGGAAGTCCTTCTTCTCCCAAAGGGTGATTAACATGTGGAATTCACTGCCACAGGAGGTGGCGGCGGCTACAAGCATAGCCAGCTTTAAGAGGGGATTGGATAAAAATATGGAGCAGAGGTCCATCAGTGGCTATTAGCCACAGTATATACATGTGTGTGTGTGTGTATGTATATGTGTGTGTGTGTGTGTATATATATATACACACACACACATATATTGACCACTGTGTGACCCAGAGTGTTGGACTGGATGGGCCATTGGCCTGATCCAACATGGCTTCTCTTATGTTTGATTTGCACTGTAACATAAAGGGGTGAACAGTTGTGACTGAAGTATTGGCTGTTTATATATATAAGTGTTTGCATAAGTGTTTCCCCCTTGCCCCTTTTTGTTCCCATAAATCACAGCTGATTTAAGGGAACCGCATAGGGTTTTCAAGGCGTGAGACATTTAGAGATGGCTTGCCATTGCCTGCCTTTGTGTAGCAACCCTGGCTTTCCTTGGTGGGTTCCCATCCAAAAAACTAACCAGGGTAGACCCTGCTTAGCTTCAGAGATCTGACAAGATTGGGCTGGCCTGGGCTACCTTGTTACGTGTGATTTGGTTGGTGAAGTGGCCTTAAACCATATCAGACCATCCAAGTCAGTATTCTCTGCTCAGACTGGCTCTCCAGGGTCTTTGGCAGAGGTCTTTTCTCTCACTTCTTGCCTGGTCCTTTCAGCTGGAGATGCTGAGGATTGAACTTGGGACTTTCTGCATGCCAAGCAGGGCGCTCTACTGCTGAGCCACAGCCCTTTCCCATGGCTCTCCAAAGTCTCAGGCTGAGGTCTTTCCCATCATCTCCTGCCTGGTTCTTTTAACTGGAGATGCCGGGGATTGAACCTGGGACCTTCTGCCTGCCAAGCAGCGGCTCTGACATGGAGTCACAGTCCTTCCCCACAAAGCTATTCATGTCCACAAGACATGAACGGCAGATGTTGGTTGGAAGGAAGGAAGGAAGATAGATAGGCATCAGATGATAGTTGGATGGATGGATGGATGGATGGATGGATGGATGGATGGATGGATGGATGGATGGATGGAGAGATAGATGAGAGAGAGATTGGATGAATAGAGGAGGGAGAAGTGGAAAGAAAGCAACTTGAACTTTAAATGCCTTCACCGAGCCATCTGACAGGCCAGCGAGGGCTTCAAGAGCCACACAATATGTGTGAAAGAGCCACAGTTTGGCCACCCCTGTTCTAATATTTTTCTTGTCCAAATGAGCACTATCTTGTTGTGAAACTCCTACTCCTGGGGGTAGGATTTTTTTTTTCTCACAAGGATATGAGTTAGCAGTGAGTAAGATGCTTTGGCTACAAAATGCCCCAAAGACATCAGTTCTCTTAGGCAGAGCCTCTTTTCTCCTACTCCGTGCACGACGTGACTCAGAGGTTTGTAAACCGCACCTCAGAAAGGATATTATAGCATTGGAAAAAGTGCAGAAAAGGGCAACTAGAATGATTAAAGGTTTGGAACACTTTCCCTATAAAGAAAGGTTAAAACGCTTGGGGCTCTTTAGCTTGGAGAAACGTCGACTGCGGGGTGACATGATAGAGGTTTACAAGGTTATGCATGGGATGGAGAAAGTAGAGAAAGAAGTACTTTTCTCCCTTTCTTACAATACAAGAACTCGTGGGCATTCAATGAAATTGCTGAGCAGTCGGGTTAAAACGGATAAAAGGAAGTATTTCTTCACCCAAAGGGTGATTAACATGTGGAATTCACTGCCACAGGAGGTGGTGGCGGCTACAAGCATAGCCAGCTTTAAGAGGGGATTGGATAAAAATATGGAGCAGAGGTCCATCAGTGGCTATTAGCCACCGTGTGTATATATATATGTGTGTGTGTGTGTGTGTGCACACACACTCTCTCTCTCTCTCTCTCGGCTTGGCTTCGCGAACGAAGATTTAAGAAGGGTGCAATAGTCCACGTTTGCTGCAGGCTCGCTGGTGGCTGACAAGACCAATGCGGGACAGGCAGGTCCAGCCACAGTAGCTGCAGGGAAAAGTCTGATTTGGGGTTGGTGCTGTAGCAGTGCGATTCTTCCTCAATCTCCTTTTGTCCTCAAGACCAGCTATGCGTGCGTTCTCAAAGGAAGAGACAGCCTGGTGGATGGTGTGCCTCCATGCTTTGCGATCTGAGGCTAGGTCAGACCACTGGTGATGGTTGATGTGACAGGTGCTAAGGGATTTCTTCAAGGAGTCCTTGTACCTCTTCTTTGGTGCCCCTCTATTTCGATGGCCGGTGGAGAGTTCGCCATACAGGGCAATCTTGGGAAGGCGGTGGTTTTCCATCCTAGAAATATGCCCTGCCCAGCGCAGCTGCGTCTTCAACAGCAGTGCCTCGATGCTGGTAACCTCTGCCCGCTTGAGGACTTCACACACACACATATATTGGCCATTGTGTGACACAGAGTGTTGGACTGGATGGGCCATTGGCCTGATCCAACATGGCTTCTCTTATGTTCTTATGTTCTTGAACTGGAGGCTCAAACAGTTGTTGAGGCGTGTGTTATTTCTGCATGTTTCTTAAAGTGAAGTCTGGGGCTGATGAATGTGCTCAAGGGCGTATATGGGGAACAAGTTCAGACTGCATGAATCAGCCTCAGGATTTTGTGTTGGGTTAAATATATTTTTTTGAAAACTTTCCTTTGGCAGCACAGAAGCTTTTTTTCACAGTATCACTGATACTCTGAGCTTCCCAGTCAAGGGAAAATGCTGTTCAAACAAATCACAAAGGTGAGCAGATGCCAATGGTAACAAGAGAAAGAAATTTTGCTTACAGAAATAAAAGCACATCTTACAGTACAATTCTGGTCACCGCACCTCAAAAGAGATATTACAGCATTGGAAAAAGTGCAGAAAAGGGCAACTAGAATGATTCAAGGGCTGGAACGCTTTCCCTATGAAGAAAAAACACTTAGGGCTCTTTAGCTTGAAGAAATGTTGACTGAGGGGTGACATGATAGAGGTTTGCAAGATTATGCACGGGATAGAGAAGGTAGAGAATACTTTTCTTCCTTTCTCACAATACGAGAATTTGTGAACATTTAATGAAATTGCTGAGCACAGTTAGAACTGATAAAAAGAAGTTCTTCTTCACCCAAAGGGTGATTAACACGTGGAATTCACTGCCACCGGAGGTGGTGGCGGCTACAAGCATAGACAGCTTCAAGAGGGGACTGGATAAGCATATGGAGCAGAGGTCCATCAGTGGCTGTTAGCCGCACCTTATTGTTGGAACTCTCTGTCTGGGGCAGTGATGCTCTTTATTCTTGGTGCTTGGGAGGGGGCACAGTGGGAGGGCTTCTAATGTCCTGGCCCCACTGGTGGACCTCCGGATGGCACCTGGGTTTTTTGGCCACTGTGTAACACAGAGCATTGGACTGGATGGGCCATTGGCCTGATCCAACATGGCTTCTCTTATGTTCTTATGGCCACTGCGGGACAGAGTGTTGGACTGGATGGGCCATTGGCCTGATCCAACATGGCTTCTCTTATGTTCTCACGTGACATATTCATATGTTTAACAATGGCTTGGGAGCCACATACACTTTGTATGGCTCTTGAAGCCCCCACTGCCCTGTTGACCAGCTTGGAGAAGGCATTTCTCTCTTCACATCGCCTTTCCAAGCCAGCTGGCAGCTTGGAGAATGCATTTAAAGTTCAAGTTTCTTTCTTTCTTTCTTTCTTTCTTTCTTTCTTTCTTTCTTTCTTTCTTTCTTTCTTTCTTTCTTTCTTTCTTTCTTTCTTTCTTTCTTTCTTTCTTTCTTTCTTTCTTCCTTCCTTCCTTCCTTCCTTCCTTCCTTCCTTCCTTCCTTCCTTCCTTCCTTCCTTCCTTCCTTCCTTCCTTCCTTCCTTCCTTCCTTCCTTCCTTTCCTCCCTCCCTCCCTCCCCCCCCTCCATTCATTACTTTTTCTTCCTTGAGGCTCTCAAGCATCCGATGTTCACGTCTTGCGGCTCTCAAGCGTCTGATGTTTATTCTGTGTGGCTCTTAAGCAAGTTTGGCCACCCCCGGTTTAACTTATTGCGAACAGATCAACTTCCAAAAAGGTGAACTTGCTACAGCTAGAAAGCACAAGTGTGAGGGCGGTCCTATAAAAGATGAAAGGCAGAAGGCAATCAATGGCCAAAGGGTGGGGCATATGTGGAGAGAATTCCCTTAACCCTTTCTCTCCCAGATCCTCTTGCACGCAGAAGGTTGGACCCTATAGTCCAGGGGTGTCGAACTCATTTGTTATAAGTACCGGATCTGATATAAATGAGACCTTGTCGGGCCGGGCCGTGTGTGTACCGATTTAAGATTAGGTAGCAGAGATATAAACTTTATAACAGACACAGACAAACACAACTAAAGATTTAAATGAAAAACTTAAAAACATGCTTAAAACATTAGCACTTGTTCTTAAAGGTGCTCTCTTTGTGTCTCCCATGGGATCCAGGGAACTGGGCGAAGGAAGCTTCGGCGCTTTCCTTCCTTCTCCAGGGGACCAGGAGGGGGAGGAGCCTTGGCCAGTTGGAGGAAGAGAGGCTTGGCTCAGTGACTCTGCTGTGCGACTGAGAGAGCCTGGCAAAACAAGCTCTCCCTCCCCCCCACCTTTCTCCCCAAGGGAGGAGGCTCAGCCAACATAGAAAATAGAGACTTTGCTCTGTAGCTCCCGTGCGATTGAGCAAGCCTGGCAAAGTAAGCTGTGATGCAGAAGGAAGCAAGAGAGAAGGAAGCAGACAAGAGCCAGTTGTAGCTCCTGTGCGATTGAGCAAGCCTGGCAAAGTAAGCTGTGATGCAGAAGGAAGCAAGAGAGAAGGAAGCAGACAAGAGCCAGTTGTAGCTCCTGTGCGATTGAGCAAGCCTGGCAAAGTAAGCTGTGATGCAGAAGGAAGCAAGAGAGAAGGAAGCAGACAAGAGCCAGTTGTAGCTCCTGTGCGATTGAGCAAGCCTGGCAAAGTAAGCTGTGATGCAGAGGGAAGCAAGAGAGAAGGAAGCAGACAAGAGCCAGTTGTAGCTCCTGTGCGATTGAGCAAGCCTGGCAAAGTAAGCTGTGATGCAGAGGGAAGCAAGAGAGAAGGAAGCAGACAAGAGCCAGTTGCTCGGGGGCCTGATAGGAGCCCTCTGAGGGCCTTATTCGGCCCCTGGATTGCATGTTTGACACCCCTGCTATAGTCTGTTTTGCTGATGGTGGGGTTTCTCCCCGGCTTATGGAGTTCGCCCTTGACTTTCACCAAGATCTTTCTCAGCTACTCCCCTCCTCTCTGGGTTCTGTTTACTAACAGCTAGATTCAGGCTTCTGATATCTATTTTGTTAGATTTATGGCCCCTGCACAGCAGGGCTCAAAGTTTACACCATGCTCCCCTGCTCCCTTCCCTTCGGTGTGACTCACCGTCCTAAGTTTTGCCTCCTGGTTGGAAGGAGAACGGCCCAGCACTGTGACTCCTTCAGAGCTGGAAACCATCCATGGAAGCAGATAGTTTTGCGTCGTGAGAGTGACCACATGATCCAATCGCACCTGAAGCAGAGGGATGACTCAGTGATCTCATTGTACCAGGATTGCCACCCCCCCGACCCCCCCATGACCACCACAGGCAGGAGATGGGGCGTAGGTTGCCTGATCGAGGCTGGGAAACTCCTGGTGATTTGGGGACGGTAAAACCAAGTAAGAACCCGAGTTTGAAATTATTAGTAAACAGTGGGAAACTGTGCGGCATACTGATACTGTATTAGAATAGAACAATTATGACAACAGTTTCTGTGTCCAGCCTCTAGTGCAGGGGTGTCAAACACGCGGCCAGGGGCCAAATCAGGCCCCCGAGGAACTGGCTGCTGTCTGCTTCCTTGGATATTGGATTTATATCCCGCCCTCCACTCCAAAGAGTCTCAGAGTGGCTCACAATCTCCTTTACCTTCCTTCCCTACAACAGACACCCTGTGAGAAGAAGAAGATGATATTGGATTTATATCCCGCCCTCCACCCCGAAGAGTCTCAGAGCGGCTCACAATCTCCTTTACCTTCCTCCCCCACAACAGACACCCTGTGAGGTAGATGAAGATATTGGATTTATATCCCGCCCTCCACTCCAAAGAGTCTCAGAGTGGCTCACAATCTCCTTTACCTTCCTTCCCTACAACAGACACCCTGTGAGAAGAAGATGATGATATTGGATTTATATCCCGCCCTCCACCCCGAAGAGTCTCACAATCTCCTTTACCTTCCTCCCCCACAACAGACACCCTGTGAGGTAGATGAAGATATTGGATTTATATCCCGCCCTCCACTCCAAAGAGTCTCAGAGTGGCTCACAATCTCCTTTACCTTCCTTCCCTACAACAGACACCCTGTGAGAAGAAGAAGATGATATTGGATTTATATCCCGCCCTCCACCCCGAAGAGTCTCAGAGCGGCTCACAATCTCCTTTACCTTCCTCCCCCACAACAGACACCCTGTGAGGTAGATGAAGATATTGGATTTATATCCCGCCCTCCACTCCAAAGAGTCTCAGAGTGGCTCACAATCTCCTTTACCTTCCTTCCCTACAACAGACACCCTGTGAGAAGAAGAAGATGATATTGGATTTATATCCCGCCCTCCACCCCGAAGAGTCTCAGAGCGGCTCACAATCTCCTTTACCTTCCTCCCCCACAACAGACACCCTGTGAGGTAGATGAAGATATTGGATTTATATCCCGCCCTCCACTCCAAAGAGTCTCAGAGTGGCTCACAATCTCCTTTACCTTCCTTCCCTACAACAGACACCCTGTGAGAAGAAGAAGATGATATTGGATTTATATCCCGCCCTCCACCCTGAAGAGTCTCAGAGCGGCTCACAATCTCCTTTACCTTCCTCCCCCACAACAGACACCCTATGAGGTAGATGAAGATATTGGATTTATATCCCGCCCTCCACCCCGAAGAGTCTCAGAGCGGCTCACAATCTCCTTTACCTTCCTCCCCCACAACAGACACCCTATGAGGTAGATGAAGATATTGGATTTATATCCCGCCTCCACTCCGAAGAGTCTCAGAGCGGCTCACAATCTCCTTTACCTTCCTCCCCCACAACAGACACCCTCTGAGGTGGGTGGGGCTGAGAGGGCTCTCACAGCAGCTGCCCTTTCAAGGACAACCTCTGCCAGAGCTATGGCTGACCCAAGGCCATGCTAGCTGGTGCAAGTGGAGGAGTGGGGAATCAAACCCGGTTCTCCCAGATAGTCCACACACTTAACCACTACACCAAAATAGGCGAATTAAGAACGAGATCCCAGGTCTTATTTCTCCATGTTGTTCCTTTGACCATCTTCATAGCATTCCCTATGGAACAGAAGATGTTCCGTGCACTAACATAATTTGAGCAGCTGCTGGTACCGTGACATGATGCTTGACCAGGTTGCGCTCTGTCTGATTCTTCCATAGACTGCACCAAGTCTCTTAGATTGATAAACTGTTGGAAGCCGCCCTGAGCCACTTGTGGGAAGGGCGGGATATAAGTCCCGAATAAATAAAATTGCACGCAGAAGGGCCTTCTCCCTTTTCCATCTCTGCTGACTTTTGAAAAATCTCCGTCTTTGGTTCCACATTTCCCTTTTACCAGGAGGCCCTGGGCGCAAGCATCTTTGGCACTAAAATGGAATATGCAGCCTGAAATAGCTTCTTTGGAAACACACTTAGAATTGTGGTGGGTTCTGCTGCTGTGCCTGAGGCACGCTAGCCACAGGCTTTCCAGAGCTAAATCTGGGGGGTGGGCAAGGCGGTGCGTGTCTGTATATAGATCACAGCTTGCAATGGCTTCTGGGAGCCAGGATGACAGGAGCAGTTACAGCGAAGCAGAGCATGTTCTGTTCAGGGCAAAGTCTCACGTTAGAATATTGACAGAAAGCATTTGCAGATTTCCACCCCCCCCCCCTCCAGACAAGATACATGCATACCAGGGGTGGCCAAACTAGCTTAATGTAAGGGCCACGTAGAATAAATGCCAGATGTTTGAGAGCTGCAAGACATGAACGTCAGATGTGTGAGAGCTGCAACATGGGAGGAAGGAAGGAAAATAGATGAGGGAGGTGGAAAGAAAGAAGAAGACGACACTGGATTTATATCCCGCCCTCCACTCCGAAGAATCTCAGAGCGGCTCACCATCTCCTTTACATTCCTCCCCCACAACAGACACCTTGTGAGGTGGGTGGGGCTGAGAGGGCTCTCACAGCAGCTGCCCTTTCAAGGACAACCCCTGCCAGAGCTGTTGCTGACCCAAGGCCATTCCAACAGCTGCAAGCGGAGGTGTGGGGGAATCAAACCCGGTTCTCCCAGATAAGAGTCCGCACACTTAACCACTGCACCAAACTAGCTCTCTTTAAGCAACTTTAAAATACATTTCCCAAGCTGCCAACTAGCTTGGAGAAGTGATTTAAAGAGACGTCTTCTCCAAGCCAGCCGATGGGGTGGTGGGGGCTTCAAGAGCCACACAATATGTGTGGAAAAGCCACATGTGGCTCCCGAGCCACAGTTTGGCCATCCCTGGTGTATACATAGAATGCATGCAAGGGCCATGTGTACGTGCAAGATACTTATATGCTGCTTTTCGGTACAAATGTTGTCAAATAAATAAATGTTCAGACTTCATGGAAGGGCTGTTTATGGATGGGGCCAGACGCTGCCTTCCCGCGTTCTGGGTGGAGGGGACCCCGGCTGCTGTCTCCCCACCCTGTGATGGGCTCAGAAGTACCATTGGGAAGTTAGAGATTGGGAGGGGATCAGGTAGAGGTAGATGCAGGAAGGATGGAGGGTCCTTGGCTTCTGCCACCTGCCTCAACAGGTCTGTGTACGTATCACTGGAAAGGCTGCTTGTCTTGAATTCTCAGCAGAGCTTGAGGAACTCTGCAAGTCGTCATCGTTAGGATGGATTCGTTAGGCCTTGCACCAGTCCTGTTTGGTAGCTGGTTGCTCTTCCCTGTATATGGATCCTGTTGAAGAAGAACGGATCCAGATGAGCCGATAGCTTGTCCTTCCTTCAGTCTCCCCAGGATTTGCAGGTAGACTGCTGCTGCCCTGGAAGCTCCCCATTTAGCTGGGGAGCTCTTAGGAACATAAGAGAAGCCATGTTGGATCAGGCCAGTGGCCCATCCAGTCCAACACTCTGTGTCGCACAGTGGCCATAAGAACATAAGAGAAGCCATGTTGGATCAGGCCAATGGCCCATCCAGTCCTTCGCTCTGTGTCACACAGTGGCCAAAATAACCAAGTGCCATCAGGAGGTCCTCCAGTGGGGCTAGAAGGTCTTCCACTGTGCCCCACCCCCGCAAAAGCACTAAGAGTACAGAGCATCACTGCCCCAGACAGAGAGTTCCAACGATAAGCTGTGGCTAATAGCCACTGATGGACCTCTGCTTCAGATGTTTATCCAGTCCCCTCTTGAAGCTGCTGTGCTTGTAGCCGCCACCATTTGCTGTGGCAGTGAATTCCACATGTTAATCACTCTTTGGGTGAAGAAGTACTTCCTTTTCTTAGCACTACCTTGGATGTGTGTGTGTGTGGGGGGGGACTGAGAGGACCCTGGCCCCTCCTTTACCCCCAATCAGGGTCAGGCTGTCAGAAGTGCAAACGCTGTGTGTGCTGTGAAAGAGTGTGATATTTGTTTCTTTTTGTAGGATGACCGTGGTGTGAGCGAAGCTGTGAGCTGCAGAGGCGGGCTGATGCCCCGGTCACTTCTGTACCCCTTTGCTCTAAGCTTGCTAATCTCCGGTTGTAGATCGCTATCAGATCAGTCGTGTGTCAGGGCTTTTTTTTGTAGCAGGAACTCCTTTGGCTATTAGGCCACACAGCCATGATGTAGCCAATCCTCCAAGAGCTTACTGTCAAGACCCCAGTAACTCAAGTAACTCAGATAGTCCACTTTGATGAATGGCGGTTTTATTTAGTCACTGATGCTACTGGTAGCAAAACGGGTTGTGCTTAGACTGGCGAGCCAGGGCAGTGGCCCCCTTGAGAGCCAGTTTGGTGTAGTGGTTAAGTGCGCGGACTCTTATCTGGGAAAACCGGGTTTGATTTCCCCACTCCTCCACTTGCACCTGCTGGAATGGCCTGAGTTTGATCCCGGCGGAAGCTGGGTTCAGGTAGCCGGCTCGAGGTTGACTCAGCCTTCCATTCTTCCAAGGTGGGTAAAATGAGTACCCAGTTTGCTGGGGGAAAGCGTAGAGGACAGGGAAAGGCAATGGTAAGCCACCCCGTAAAAAAAAGTCTGCTGTGAAAACGTGAAAGCAACGTCACCCCAGAGTCAGAAACGACTGGTGCTTGCACAGGGGACTACCTTGACCTTTACTGAAGTATAATTCATGGCAAGGCGCTTGACATTTACAGAGCTCTTCGTATAGGGCCTACTGTAAGCTCCAGGAGGTTTGGCTACTTCAGGGATGTGTGGCCTAATATGCAGAAACCCTGGGTTGTGTGTCAGCAGGCTGGCTCACCCTGGAACCTGGAGACCACCGGCTCGCTAACCGCTCAGCTGAGACACCCCCCCCCCCAAATAACGTGACTTTTCTCTCCTAACCCCTAGCTCCTTTCCTCCCACCTGATTCTGTGAAACAAGCAGGGCGCAGAAAACCACTGAGTCAGAACTCAGCGAATTGTTGAAACGGAAGGGGGAGTGCCACGTCGCAGTTGAAGTGTGGGACCACCCTTCCGTAGCAGAGCCTCAGACTCTGGCAGTTTCTATCCGAAGGATCTCAATAGCCAAAGACCCTCAGGCACACCACCGGCCTGACCAAACAGGGCAAAGCTGATGGGACCCCTTCTAGGGAGAAAAGCGAGACATAAATTTAATGCAAATGCTTTGTATTCACGTACTATCCTTGTTGACAATTTTGTAAAATGCGGTTTGGATCCTGTTACCGCAAGATGGATCTGTTTCTGGTTGACAGATCACACCCAAAGAGTGCTTTTTTCAGCACTGATGATGGTACGACATGGTACAGCAAAGGAGGCCAACCGAGCTAACAAATGGTCACCCACGGCCTCATTCAGTGTTCATGTGCAGGGTGTTTTTTTTTTTTGTAGCAGGAACTCCTTTGCATATTAGACCCCACCCCACTTTCATAGCCAATCCTCCTGGAGCTTACGGGGCTCCTCTTACAGGGCCCTACTGTAAGCTTTTGGAGGATTGGCTACATCAGGGGTGCGTGGCCTAATATGCAAAAGAGTTCCTGCTACAACAAAAAGCCCTGTTCACGTGTATGTGTGCATGTGTTGAGTGTGTGTGTGTTCCTGGAAGTCATGGCGACCTCTGGTGACTGAATCCTTCTGGGGGCCTGGAGGATATTCAGAGAGGAGGCTGAATAAAGCCTGCCCCTGCCTCCCGACTGCTGGTATTCCAAGGAGGTCTCCCATCCAAGCACTTGCCAGAGTTGACCCTGCTTAGCTTCTGAGATCTGATGAGATTGGGGTCTTAGCCCCTTTGGACGGGCCATAGTAGGCGACGAGCCTCAGCCTTCCCCAGGCCAAGCAGACGTTGCGCATTGAGAAGGCCAACCGCCTCTTTGGGGTTTTTTACAGATACCGCCGAAACAAACCGCAAAACGTCCGATAACTTTGCAGAGCCTCCTGGGGCAGAAAATAAAGTTTAAAAAACAAAAACAAACCCAGCTACCCTGAGACTGATTAAATTCTTTGCGAGTTCTCGTTCAGCTGCTGATCACCTGGGGACTTCTGGGAACAAAGGAATGTCTGGGTTTGCAGATCCGGACGTCATTTTCGTCGAGTCCTGCCCAGAGGGGGATGGCGAAGGTCTCGAGTTTCATGGCTTTAAAAAATCGGAATGGCCCAAAAATAAAAGTTGGGAGCAGGGGGTGGGGTGGGGGGTGGAGAAGCCACCGGCGCTTTCGGTATATTTCCGCCTCTTTCGTCTACGGAGGAAGAAGAGGAGCGACTCGATCCCGGAGAGGGGTGAGGGCACCTTTCTCCTTTTCCCTGGTTTTGATCCTGTTTATTTCCCTCCCCCTTCCTTTCAGAGTTAGAAAAGGGAGGCCGGTGTGGCATAGAAGCAGGGGGGCCAACTGTGTAGATCACTCCCCTTATGGGGTGTCCTCCTCTTCCCCCCCCCCCCCCATGCATTTACTTTTTGGGCCATTGGGCACGTATTGGGAACATTGTCTCCGCGACTCCTTCCTCGGGAAGGTGCGGAGAGCTGAAACTAGGTCACGGAGAGAGCGCCACGTCTCTCTCCACTGGCTCGGGAGATGCAGGCGCTCTCCGGCACAGGCGACATGTTGGAAAAGCGACGTCCCCTGTTTCCGAGTCCTCCGGTGCAGGCCCATAATGCTTGGGCACGCGAGACCGTATGTTTGCTTCATTCGCACCTTGTCTTTCCCACCTGGGACCTCTAGCGGCTTCCATCGTTCCCCTCTCCTCCGTTTTGTTCTCACAACGACCCTGCGGAGTAGGTTAGGCCGTATCTGGCCCAAGGTCCCCCCAGCGAGTTTTTGTGGCATTTGAAGCTGGGTCTCCCAGACCCAGCTCTGGCACCCAAACCCAGGGGTCACCAACGTTTTTGAGCCTATGGACCCCTTTGGAATTCTAATTCCCAAAGGGAGCCAGTTTGGTGTACTGTGGTGTTCCCTCTAGGCTGAGTTAGTGCGAGCTAGCTCACAATTTTTTAGCCTCCAGCTCACACACTTCCGTCTCAGTCTCAGCAAAACTGATTCATGCAGTAGCTCACAACTTTTAATGCCAGTAGCTCACAAAGTAGAATTTTTGCTCGCAAGCCTCCACAGCTTAAAGGGAGCATTGGCTAGGAGCAGGGCTTCTTTTGTAGCAGGGGCTCCTTTGCATATTAGGCCACACACACTTCTGATCAGTGTTCCCTCTAAGCTGTAGAGTCCTGCGAGCAAAAATTCTGCTTTGTGAGCTACTGGTATTAAAGTTGCGAGCTAGTGGCATTAAAGTTGTGAGCTACGGCATAAATTATTGTGCTCCGGGGCTGTTTTTCCTGAGCTAAGACAAAAATGTGTGAGCTGGAGGCTAAAAATCTGTGTGCTAGCTCACACTAGCTCAGCTTAGAGGGAACACTGCCCCTGATGTAGCCAATCCTCCAAGAGCTTACAGGGCTCTTAGTGCAGGGCCTACGGGACGGGGAGGGACGGTGGCTCAGTGGTAGAGCATCTGCTTGGGAAGCAGAAGGTCCCAGGTTCAATCCCTGGCATCTCCAAAAAAGGCTCCAAGCAAATAGGTGTGAAAAAACCTCAGCTTGAGACCCTGGAGAGCCGCTGCCAGTCTGAGAAGACAATACTGACTTTGATGGACCAAAGGTCTGATTCAGTATAAGGCAGCTTCATATGTTCATATGTACTGTAACTCCAGGAGGATTGGCTACATCAGAGTTGTGTGGCTTAATAGAATTGTAGAATCATAAAGTTGGAAGGGACCTCTAGGGTCATCTAGTCCAACCCCCTGCACAAACACCTCCCCCAAAATTCGCAGAATCTTCATTGCTGTCAGATGGCCATCTAGCCTCTGTTTAAAAAATGATAGAGGCCATCTAGCCTCTACAAAAAAAAACCCTTGGTTAAGAGCAATGTTCCCTCTAAGCTGTGGAGTCTTGTGAGCAAAAAGTCTACTTTATGAGTTACTGGCATTAAATTTGTGAGCTACTGCATAAATTAGTTTCCCCTGAGTGAAGACAAAAATGCGTGAGCCGGAGGCTAAAAAAATGTGAGCTGGCTCACACTAACTCAGTTTGGAGGGAACACTGGTTAGGAGCATGGACTCTAATCTGGAGAAATGGGTTTGATTCTCCACTCCTCCTCCCCCCCCCCCACTTGCAGCCAACTGGGTGATCTTGGGCCAATCACAGCTCTCCCAGACCTATTCCCTCAAGAGCACAGCTCTCTCAAAACTGTTCTCTCAAGAACAACTTCAGGTGGGGAAAAGCAGAACTCTGAGAGAATTGCCCTGAAGGAGAATGCAGATTTATACCCCACCCTTCTCTCTGAATTTTTATTTATTTTTTATTTAATTTATATCCCGCCTTCCCCGCCAAAGGCCAGGCTGAGGGCAGCTTACAATCTCCTATATCTTCTCCCCCCCCCCCCACAACAGACACCCTGTGAAGGTGGGTGGGGCTGAGAGGGCTCTCACAGCAGCTGCCCTTTCAAGGACAACTCCTGCCAGAGCTATGGCTGACCCAAGGCCATTCCAGCAGCTGCAAGTGGAGGAGTGGGGAATCAAACCCGGTTCTCCCAGATAAGAGTCCGTGCATTTAACCACTACACCAAACTGGCTCTCTGAATCATGACTGGCTGCATGGAGGTGGGGAGGAAGAGTGAGGAATCAAACCCGGTTCTCCAGACTAGCCTGCCGCTCTTAACCACTACGCCACGCTGGCTCTCAGAGCGGCGGGCATAACCGCTAAACAGCCGCCACAGGAGGCAAAGCCACGTCCGCAGAGAAATCCGAAGCTCAGGGGAGAAGAGGGATATTTTTTAAATAAACACACTGAGAAAGAGGAGCAACAGAGTAAAACCTACACCGGCAGCCGCTGCCGAAACATTATTTTAATCTCCCCAGCCCATTGGATGTCCAGCGGCTAGTCAGAAGCCCCGTTGGGCAAGCGCCCCAGCCGCTTCCTGAAAACACTTGGTGGGCATGGCCAGCTCTGCCACTAGGCAAACTAGGCAACTGGCTAGGGCGCTGGACTTCTGGGGGCGCTGAATTGGGTGCCTACCCATGTGACTCGGTGACATCATCAGTGCGGGGGGGGGGCGCCGGAAGCTAGCCTTGCCTAGGGTGTAAGACAGTCTAGGGCTGGCCCTGTTGGCGGGCACAAGGACACAGTCTAGGAGGCACCGTAGCCTTAACCCTTCAGCGGAGGTTGCCTTAAGAACATCAGAGAAGCCATGCTGGATCAGGCCAGTGGCCCATCCAGTCCAACACGCTGTGTCACACGGGCCAAAACAACCAGGTGCCATCAGGAGGTCCACCAGTGGGGCCAGGACACTAGAAGCCCTCCCACTGTGCCCCCCCCCCCAAGCACCAAGAACACAGAGCATCACTGCCCCAGACAAAGAGTTCCAACAATACGCTGTGGCTAAAAGCCACCGATGGACCTTTCTCCAGATGTTGACCCAATCCCTTGCAATGTCCCATAGCCCAGCATTGTCGATTCCGACCGTCCTCCGTTCTCTATAGCCTCAGGCAGGATTCTGTCCCAGTTGGATTCTCTGAGAGGCGTTCGATTGGAGACACCAAGAACTGGCCCGCTTGGGGGAGGTGAGGCCGTCTCTTCTCAAAGGCAGCTGCTGAGCAGCAGAGGGGCCGCTGCGTTTTACCCAGTTGGATCTTCTCAATCTCAGTTTCTGTGGGTTCTCGAGAGAGTGGCCCCCAGTCCTGGGTTTTTTAAAACTCTTAACTGGCATTAGCGCTCCCAGGTGTCAGGTGGGGAGGGGCTTTTTCTGCAGCGGGATCTTTTGAGCTGGAAACGGAGAGGGCCGAGCCCAGGAACACGCAGAGCACGTCTTTCCTCCCCGTGTTCATCTCAAGCCAGATCTGTGCTCTGCACCGCACAGCCTTGACTGCAACAGTGCTTCTTGTGGAAGGCGGATCCTCCTCCCCCCCCCCCCCTGGCCTCCCCTGTTGCTTTAAAAAAAAGACCCTTAACTAATCTAAAGAGGCAGAACAAAGGAGTCAGGCGGCACCTTTCAGACTAACAAAGTTTTATTCAAAGGTTTGCTCAATTTGTTAATGTTACTACTTGGAGAGCCGGTTTGGTGTAGTGGTTAAGTGTGCGGACTCTTATCTGGGAGAACCGGGTTTGATTCCCCACTCCTCCACTTGCACCTGCTGGAATGGCCTTGGGTCAGCCATAGCTCTGGCAGAGGTTGTCCTTGAAAGGGCAGCTGCTGTGAGACCCCCCTCCAGCCCCACACACCTCGCAGGGTGTCTGTTGTGGGGGAGGAAGGTAAAGGAGATTGTGAGCCGCTCTGAGACTCTTTGGAGTGGAGGGCGGGATATAAATCCAATATCTTCATCTACCTCACAGGGTGTCTGTTGTAGGGGAAGAAGGTAAAGGAGATTGTGAGCCGCTCTGAGACTCTTCGGAGTGGAGGGCGGGATATAAATCCAATATCTTCATCTATCTCACAGGGTGTCTGTTGTGGGGGAGGAAGGTAAAGGAGATTGTGAGCCGCTCTGAGACTCTTCGGAGTGGAGGGCAGAATATAAATCCAATATCTTCATCTACCTCCCAGGGTGTCTGTTGTGGGGGAGGAAGGTAAAGGAGATTGTGAGCCGCTCTGAGACTCTTTGGAGTGGAGGGCGGGATATAAATCCAATATCTTCTTACTATTCTGTCATTGTACCATTTTACATTCTAAACCACCACCTACCGGATAATTTTACTTTGCTGTCATTGGTTCTTAAATCTGTACCACGTTGCATTCCGGGCCTCTGCCTACCAGCCACGTATGGCTCTGCTCAGCTATGTATGGCTTTGCTCACTGTGCTGGATTCCTCGTCCGATGAAGTGGGCTTAAGAGCACACGAAAGCGTACGTTTGAAATAAAAATGGGTTGGTCTTAAAAGGCGCGACTTGACTCCTGCTTTGTTCAGCTGCTTCAGACCAACACGGCTGCCTGCTTGGTTTTATTCAGAACGTAAGCTTTCGGGTGTGCATGCACGCTTCTTCAGACGAGGAATCGGTCTGAAGAAGCGTGCATGCCCGCACGAAAGCTTGCATTTTGAATAAGACTTTTTGTTGGTCTTAAAGGTGCGACTTGACTCCTACTTTGTTCTACTGCTTCAGAACCAACATGGCTGCCCACTTGGATCTAATCTAAAGAGGCTTTACTTCATGCAACAAAGCATCTAAGGTTGGAAGCAGGCTGTTGGCATCTCTGGCCCTGACCGGCAGCTAGGATTGTCAAGTCCGACAAGAAATATTTGGGGCCTTTGGGGGTGGAGCCAGGAGACTTTGGGGGTGGAGCCAGGAGACCTTGGGGGTGGAGCCAGGAGCAGGGGTGTGACAAGCATGATTGAACTCCAAAGGGAGTGCTGGCAATCACTTTTAGAGGGACTGCACGCCTTTTAAATGCCTTCCCCTCCATTTGGAAACAGGGATAGGGGCTTATAGAATTGGAACCCACCCCCCACCCCCCGGTCCAATCTTTTTTTAAATTTGGGGGGTGTTTTGAGGAGAGGCACTGAGCACTATGCTGAAAATATGGTGCCTCTACCACAAAAAACAGCCTCCATAGAGCCCCAAATACCCATGGATCATTTTTCCATTGTACCCTATGGGAATCAGTCACGATAGGGAGTAATGAAGTGCTCAGCAGACATTTCCCTCCCTCCCCACCCTCACTTTTCTTTTTTTTTGAAGCTGCCTTCTACTGAATCAGACCCTGGGTCCATCAAAGTCAGTCTTGTCTTCTCAGACTGGCAGGGGCTCTCCAGGGTCTCAAGCTGAGGTTTTTCACACCTATTTGCCTGGACCCTTTTTTAGTTGGAGATGCCAGGGACCGAACCTGGGACCTTCTGCTTCCCACGCAGATGCTCTACCACTGAGCCACCATCCCTCCCCATTTAAGACCAACTAAGTTTTATACAGAATGTAAGCGTTGTGTGTTCTAAAGCACACTTCATCACGCGAGGAATCAGGTACAAAGTTCTATTGGTGCACAGACACTTCTTGCAAAGAACTGGCTACAGATAAAAAGAACAAAAAAGTACCATAAACTACTTTTTTAAACCTGGTGGAAAGGGGGAGCCAGAACAACCGATTACCAGCTACCCCCAAGTAAAAAATTATGCTTTCTGATAACCTGGAAGCGGGGGGGGGGGGCCCTCGAAACTAGAGATTGGAGATTGGCAACCCTACCAATGACAGCTGCTCCAAAATGCTCAAGGCCTGGGGCGTATCCCACCTGTGCCAGGAGTTGCAGCTGGATTTTCTGAGTACAAAGCATGCGTGTCTGCTGTTAAGCATTACATTTTGAGTCACTGCCTTTACATTAAAGGTCAAGGCAGTCCCCCTGCGAGAGCACCAGGCGTTTCCGGCTCTGGGGTGACGTCGCATCACAACGTTTTCACGGCAGACTTTTTACGGGGTGGTTTGCCGTCGCCTTCCCCGGTCCTCTACGCTTCCCCCCCCCCCCCCCCAGCAAGCTCAGAAGGATGGAAGGCTGAGTCGACCTTGAGCCAGCTACCCCCAGCTTCTGCGGGGATCGGACTCAGGTCATGAGCAGAGAGCTTGGACTGCAGTACTGCAGCTTTCCCACTTTGCCATCCAGTTCTTCCGGCGGGAGAGTGACGGGGCATCAGGTCCGAGGCAGCCTCCTGGTGTTGCCTCCTGGCACCGGGATTACTCCTCGCTCTGCTCTGCTCTCTAGTTTCACCTCATGACACCTCTTTGCAGGAGGTTATGCTGAGAGGGTGGACTGGCCTGTGGTCACCGGCAAGCTTCCGTAGCAGAGCAGAGGATTCGAACCAGTCCTCCTGCAACTGCTACACCACGCTGGCTTGAAGGTACGTAAGAAGATCAGGAGCCCTGCTGAATCAGAGCAGTGATGCATTCTAATCCAGCATCCTGTATCTCACAGTGGCCTCAACCGGTTTTTCTGCACGGCCAACAACAGGGCACAGAGGCCAAGGCGCCTTCCCCTGCTAGGAAGGTCAGAAGAGCCCTGCTGGATCAGCCCAGTGGGCCGTCTAGTCCATCATCCTGTCTCGTACAGTGGCCTCAACCAGTTCCTCTGGAGGACCAACAACAGGGCAGAGAGGCTGAGGCCTTCCCCTCATAAGAACAGCGAAGAGCCCTGCTGGATCAGACCAGTGAGGGTCCATCTAGTCCAGCCTCCTGTCTCACACAGTGGCCTCAACCAGTTCCTCTGGAGGGTCGACAACAGGGCAGAAAGGCCGAGGCCTTCTCTCATAAGAACAGCAGAAGAGCCCTGCTGGATCAGACCAGTGAGGGTCCATCTAGTCCAGCCTCCTGTCTCACACAGTGGCCAACCAGTTCCTCTGGAGGGCCAACAACAGGGCAGAGAGGCTGAGGCCTTCCCCTCATAAGAACATCAGAAGAGCCCTGCTGGATCAGACCAGTGAGGGTCCATCTAGTCCAGCATCCTGTCTCACACAGTGGCCTCAACCAATTCCTCTGAAGAGCCAACAAGAGGGCAGAGAGGCCGAGGCCTTCCCTTCATAAGAACATTATTACAGCCCTGCTAGCTCAGACCAGTGAGGGTCCACCTAGTCCAGCATCCTGTCTCACACAGTGGCCACAACCAGTTCCTCTGGCTGGCCAATGACAGGATATAGAGGCTGAGGCCTTCCCCTCATAAGAGTATCAGAAGAGCTCTGCTGGGTCCATCTAATCCAGGATCCTTTCTCACAGTGGCCAACCAGTTCCTCTGGAGTGCCAATGATAGGGTATCAGGTCCGAGGCCTTCTCCTGATGTTGCCTCCTGGCACTGGAATTAGGCCTCTAAATGTGGTGGTATGACCCTTATCTAGAGCTCTTTATACTGCACAGCATTTTGGGTTCAGTTAGATTAGGGTTAGAATCATAGAATCATAGAGTTGGAAGGGACCTCCAGGGTCATCTAGTCCAAACCCCTGCACAATGCAGGAAACTCACAAACACCTCCCCCTAAATTCACAGGATCCTCATTGCTGTCAGATGGCCATTTAGCCTCTGTTTAAAAACCTCCAAGGAAGGAGAGCCCACTACCTCCCGAGGGGGAAGCCTGTTCCACTGAGGAATCGCTCTAACGGATTGTCCCTGGAGATTTCCTGGGCTCCACTGGTTGCCAATCGCAGGTGGGGGCAGGGGATCCCCTGGTTTGGAAACCCTCTCCCCGCTTCAAAGTTATCAGAAAGTGGGGGGTGGGATGTCTGCTAGGTACTCCATTATACGTTGTGGGTATCTGGGACTCTAGGGGAGCTGTTTTCTGAGGTAGAAGCACCAAATTTTCAGCAGAGCATCTGATGCCTCTCCTCAAAACACCCCCCCCCAAGTTTCAAAAAGATTGGACCGGGGGGTCCGATTCTACGAGCCCCCAAAGAAGGTGCCCCTATCCTTCATTATTTCCAATGGAGGGAAGGCATTTAAAAGATGTGCGGTCCCTTTAAATGTGATGGCCAGAACTCCCTTTGGAGTTCTATTATCCTTGCAGCAGCCTTACTCCTGGCTCCACCCCCAGCGTCTCCTGGCTCCACCCCCAATATCTCTTGGCTCCACCCCCAAAGTCCTTGGCAACCCTACTTCGACAAGGAGTTTGGGGGGGGGGGCAGAAGGCTGTATGAGTTTTGGGCCTCCTTTAGAACTCAGGCCATGCTTGGCTGCCTGCGTTCCCTCCCCCACCCCCCAAATCTTGCCTTCGGCTCTCCCTCCCTCCCTCCGTCTGCCCAGCAGAGGGTCATTAATCAAGCGCTTGTTTACCAGCCGGCTCTTCCTGCTGGGTCAGACATCCAGCGCCGTGCAGGGGTAGGCGGTTGGCTTTGGTTCCTCAAAGCCAGCTTCTCTTTATCTCGCTGCCTCCCGGCCTAATCTCTCCCAGCCCTTTGCAGACACAGGCTGGGTGTGGGGCGGCTGCAGATAAGGCTCAAGGAAGTTCCAGTCTGGTTTGTTTGGCCCGCCCCGGTGTGTTTCTCGGGCCGTCTGGCTCCAAATCGTCCCCCCCCCCAAAAAAGGGGGGGAAGGAAATGTCAGGGCTGAGCAATATGTCAGTTCATGGCTGTGGGAAGCTGGAAGGGGAGGACGCGTTTCAGAATCCAAAAACTGGGAATTGTAAGCGTAGGAGAAAGAGGGTTGTCGGCAGTGTTCCCTCTAAGCCACGGAGCCTTGTGAGCAAAAATTGTACTTTGTGAGCTTCTGGCGTTAAAGCTGTGAGTTACTGGCATGAAAGTTGTGAGCTGTTGCGTAAATTAGTGTGCTCTGGGGTCATCCGTCCTGAGCTAAGACAAAAATGTGAAGAAGAAGAATTGCAGATTTATACCCCGCCCTTCTCTCTGAATCAGAGACTCAGAGCAGCTTACAATCTTTCGTATCTTCTTTCCCCACAACAGACACCCTGTGAGGTGGGTGGGGCTGAGAGGGCTCTCCCAGCAGCTGCCCTTTCAAGGACGACCTCTGCCAGAGCTATGGCTGACCCAAGGCCATTCCAGCAGCTGCAAGTGGAGGAGTGGGGAATCAAACCCGGTTCTCCCGGATAAGAGTCTGCGCAGTTAACCACTACACCAAACTGGCTCTCTAGAGCAGGGGTGGGGAACCTCCGTCCCGAGGGCCGTATGAGGAGCTTCCCCAGGGCCAGGTAGGGATCACAGGGCCCAGATGTACTGTGCGGCAGCCTCCTTGGGGCCTGGCTATCCAGCCAGAATTGCTGCAGGGCCTGGAAAAGTTACTGTCACCGTTCAGTTTGCACTTGATTATCCCAGAGGGTGTGGCCTAATATGCTAATGAGTGTGTGACCTAATATGCTACTATTAGGGGATGTGGTCTAATATGCTACTCAGTTCCTGATGGGCTTTTTCTACCAAAAAAGCTCTGGACCTATGCATTTGCCTAGGGTGGCGGGCCGGGGGTGTGTGTGTGTCAGATTAGGCTCTCCCCATGACTTCAAATAGAAAAAACAATTATTTGCATTAATTTTGCCGGCCTGAATCATTCTTCCTTGGGGGAGCACTGTTTTTTAAGTTGATAATTTTTTTATGACCCGCAAATGATGTTATAAATATCCATATGGCCCTTGGCAGAAAAAAGATTCCCCACCCCTGCTCTAGGGGGAACACTGGTTGTCAGGTCTGTGTTGGAAAATACTGGAGACTTTGGGTGTGGGGCCACGAGAGGGTGGGGTTGGGGAGTAGAGGGGGCTCAACAGAAGAAGACGACATTGGATTTGTATTCCGCCCTCCACCCTGAATCTCAGAGCCACAGAGCGGCTCACAATCTCCTTTGCCTTCCTCTCCCACAACAGACACCCTGTGAGGTGGGAGGGGCTGAGAGGGCTCTCACAGCAGCTGCCCTTTCAAGGACAGAGTCTCAGAGCGGCTTACAATCTCCTTTACCTTCCTCTCCCACAACAGACACCCTGTGAGGTGGGAGGGGCTGAGAGGGCTCTCACAGCAGCTGCCCTTTCAAGGACAGAGTCTCAGAGCGGCTCACAATCTCCTTTACCTTCCTCTCCCACAACAGACACCCTGTGAGGTGGGAGGGGCTGAGAGGGCTCTCACAGCAGCTGCCCTTTCAAGGACAACCTCTGCCAGAGCTATGGCTGACCCAAGGCCATTCCAGCAGGTGCGAGCGGAGAAGTGGGGAATCAAACCCGGTACAGTGCCGTAGAGTCTCCCCTCCAAAGCAGCCATTTTCTCCAGGGGAGCTGATCTGGCAGAGAAAACGGGAGAATATTTTCTCCCCTGGAGAAAATGGCTGCTGTGGAGGGGGGGGACTCTATGGCATTGCATCATGCAGAGGCCCCTCCCCAAACCCCGCCCTCTCTTGGCTCCGCCTCCAAAGTCTTCAGGTGTTTTCCAACACAGGCCCAGGATCCCTAGATAAAATGGAGGAAGGGAGAACAATGTAACCTGCTTTGGGTCCCCTCTGGGGAGGAAGCGGGGGATATAAATGAAATAAAAATATAAAATGAGTGTTCATGGACACACTTTGGCATGGATGTGCTGAAAGACCAAGGTGAATGCACCCTGCTTTCTTCGGTTTTAACTTCTGGAGATGGTGCAAAGAGCACTACCCAGTGTCAAGCTTAACAAGATTGTCTCCCCCCCCCCCCTGCAGAAATAGAGACAAAATTGGGACTCTTCTAGGCAGGGCTTTTTTTGTAGTAGGAGCTGCTTTGCGTATTAAGCCACACCCCCCCGATGTAGCCAATCCTCCTGGAGCTTTCAGTAGGCCGTCAACTAAGAGCCCTGTAAGCTCTTGGAGGATTGGCTACATCAAGGGTGTGTGGCCCAGGGATGGAATTCTAGCAGGAGCATCTTTGCGTATTAGGCCACGCCCTCCTGATGTAGCCAGTCCCCCAAGAGCTTACAGTAAGCCCTGTAAGAAGAGCCCTGTATGCTCTTGGAGGATTGGCTACATCGGGGTGTGTGTGTGTGTGCAGCCTACTATGCAAAGGAGTTCCTGCTACAAAAAAAAAAGCCATGCTTCTAGGTAACCCAGGACTAACAGTGTCTGATCTGGGTGACTGCACACTTGGAATAATTGGGGTACGTGAAAATTCTTTCTCGGCTTCTGAGGTTTCCGTATGTCTTGCCTCCGTACAGTCAGTCGTATTCATGCATCACGAGGGCTAGAAACTTGGGTTGGCTTGTTTCTAAAGGAAGACTGTCGTTCCAAATTCTTGGCTTCTGTGGAATTGTGGCTTGCAGGCAGCCCCAGTGGTTTCTCTTCGTTCGCGCAAAGAGGTTTTGCGTCCAGGTTTGAGCAAGTGAGGCTTTGGAATCAGGTCTCTGGCCCCCTCTGACCTTTAACCCCCCGCCTCCCCTCCCAACTCGGCTAGTAGCCAACGATAGAATCATAGAGTTGGAAGGGGACCTCCAGGGTCATCTAGTCCAACCTCCTGCACAATGCAGGAAACTCACAAAAAGGACCCATCTCTCCCTCTTCTCTGCCTCAGCCCTCTTCCCACCGTAGGTCCCAATTCAGCCAAAGCCGGCTAATTCCCTCTTTGTCACTAAACCGCAGGTTTGGCTCCTGAGAAGAAGGGGACTGTCCGCCGGCGGTCCGCATTTGCCAGGGATGGAATACACGGTAAGGGCAGCTTGCCTCTCCTTTCTGGGTTCGGTGGCGAGCCGGCAAAACGGCGGTGGTGGGTCAGGCCTTCCTTCCCGCTCTCTCTCTAGCTTATCTGCGGCGTCACTTCTCTTGCTTGCTGGAGCCTGCAGTCGGAGGGAGGCCTCTTGAGGGTCCCCAGCTGGTCTTCTGCAAGCTATGAACAAGACAGGCGTGATGGGGAACAGCAGCTGGCAAACTCTGTGGGGATGTTGGGACACTCCCAAGTTGCTGATGAAAGAGTTCTGGGTTGCCGCGGCTTCCTGGGAGGCTTTTCTTTCCTACCTTTTTATCAAGTCCAACCTTTAACCATTTCTCTCCTGGCAAAAAGTTAAGAACATAAGAAGAACGCTGGTGGATAAGACCAATGAGGCTCCATCTAGTCCAGCATCTTGCCTCACACAGTGGCCTCAACCAGTTCCTCTGGAGGGCCAACAACTGGGCAGAGAGGCTGAGGCCTTCCCCTCATAAGAACGTCAGAAGAGCCCTGCTGGATCAGACCAGTGAGGGTCCATCTAGTCCATCATCCTGTCTTACACAGTGGCCTCAACCAGTTCCTTTGGAGGGCCAACAACAGGACAGAGAGGCCGAGGCCTTCCCCTGATAAGAACATCAGAAGAGCCCTGCTGGATCAGACCAGTGAAGGTCCATCTAATCCATCATCCTGTCTCACAGTAGCCAGCTGGTTCCTTTGTGTGAGGCTCACAGTCTTAACAAGAGCCCTGCTGGATCAGACCAATGAGGCTCCATCTAGTCCAGCATCCTGTCTCACACAGTGGCCTCAACCAGCTCCTCTGGAGGGCCAACCACAGGGCAGAGAGGCTGAGGCCTTCCCCTCATAAGAACATCAGAAGAGCCCTGCTGGTTCAGACCAGTGAGGGTCCATCTAGTCCAGCATTCTGCCTCACACAGTGGCCTCAACCAGTTCCACTGGAGGGCCAATGACAGGGTAGAGAGCCTGAGACCTTCCCCTGATAAGAATGTCAGAAGAGCCCTGCTGGATCAGACCAGTGAGGGTCCATCTAGTCCATCATCCTGTCTCACACAGTGGCCTCAACCAGTTCCTTTGGAGGGCCAACAACAGGACAGAGAAGCCGAGGCCTTCCCCTCAGAAGAACAGCAGGAGAGCCATGCTGGATCAGACCACTGAGGGTCCACCCAGTCCAGCATCCTGTCTCACACAGTGGCCTCAGCCATTTCCTCTGAAGGGCCAACAACAGGGCAGAGAGGCTGAGGCCTTCCTGTTGGATCAGACCAGTGAGGGTCCATCTAGTCCACCCTCCTGTCTCACACAGTGGCCTCAACCAGCTAATAACAGGGCAGAGAGGCTGAAGCCTTCCCCTCATAAGAACATCAGAAGAGCCCTGCTGTCGGCAAAGGGTTCATTGAAGTTTCAGAAATGAATAGACTTGTTTCTGTTCAAAACTAAGTTTCCATTTATCGATTACAACAATGCTACTCTCTACACAGGTTCATTGAAACTGATAATGAATAAGGCAAAGGCATTGGCATTTATGGGCATTCATCAAAGCATTGGGGATTTAAATCACTTCTCATAATAAAACCGCAGTCTGTCTGTTGAAAGTAACCATTTCACACGCTCCTTATCTCCCGCATAGGCAGGCTGTATCTTCCCCCTGATGGTGTCCTTGCTCGGCTCCAGCAGGCGCCTGAGAAGCAGCCGAATGTTTTGCACTTCAGAGACCTTGCTGGCCTTTAGCACCTCAATCACCCTCCTTCCTTCTCCCCTACATTCTACAATGGCACTGGTGTTAGTAAGGCAAAGATTTACAGGGTTAGTTGTCAGTAAATAAACATTTCAAAATAACAGAGTTTACTTCAATGAACACAAGCTGACACCTGCTGGATCAGACCAGTAGTTTGTCTAGTCCAGCATCTTGCCTCACACAGTGGCCTCAGTCAGTTCCTCTGGAGAGCCAACAACTGGTCATGGAGATCAAGGCCTTCCCTCGATATTGTCTCCTGGCTCTGGGATTCAGAAGCTCAGGACCTCTGAATGTGGAGGTTCCCTTCAGTCACCATTGCTAGTAGCCAATGATAGACTCATAGAGTTGGAAGGGACTTCCAGGGTCATCTAATCTAACCCCTTGCACAATGCAGGAAACTCACAAATGCTTCCCCACACACACATACACATACATCCCCAATGAACCCTGCTGCATGCCTAGAAGATGGTGCCAATCAGCATTTCTCTAGTTGTGTAAGAAGGGACCACGAGGACTTTAGCAGTGATGCAACCCTTCCGGCCCCTGCAAAGGGCTTACCACGTCCTTGCTCTTTTTTCTTTCTTTTTGCATAAGAAAAGAAACTTTCTCTTTTTAGCATCTCCTCCCGCTAGCCTAAGCTCATCTTGAGCTTGAGCTTTCCTATTTCTCTACAAGCGCTGGTTATTTGTTTATATTCAAACTTGGTTATAAACGAGTCTTTTTTTATTTCTGAAGTCCTTAAAGAGCTGTTTATGGAGCCACCTTGGCTTCTTTAGGCTCCTCCCATTCTCCCTTCTCATAGGAATCGTCTTCGAGGATGCTGGACTAGATGGACCACTGGGCTGACCCACCAGGATTCTTCTGATGTTCTTCCCAGGGGAAGGCCTCAGCCTCTCTGCCCTGTGGTTGGCCCTCCAGGGGAACTGGTTGAGGCCTCTGTGTGAGACAGGATGCTGGACTAGATGGACCCTCACGGGTCTGAGCCAGCAGGGCTCTTCTGATGTTCTTCTCCGAGGAAGGCCTCAGCCTCTCTGCCCAGAGGAACTGGCTAGCCCCTATGTGAGACAGGAGGCTTGACTAGATGGACCACTGGGCTGATCCACCAGGATTCTTCTGATGTTCTTCCGGGAGGAAGGCCTCAGCTTCTCTGCCCTATGGTTGGCCCTCCAGAGGAACTGGTTGAGGCCACTGTGTGAGACAGGAGGCTGGACTAGATAGACCCTCACTTGTCCAATCCTGCAGAGCTCTTCTTTCGTTCTTATGAGGGGGAGGCGTTGGCCTCTGTGCCCTGTTGTTAGTCCTCCAGAGGAACTGGCTGGCCGCGGTGTGAAGCAGGATGCTGGATGGATGGACCACTGGTCTGATCCAACAGGGCCCTTCTGATGTCGCATTTACATATCAGGTGCTGGGACAGAGGGGAGGCTTTTGCCCTCATGCCCCACTTGTGGCCTTTTCGGCACTCCTTGGTGGGAAACAGGATGCTGGATTGAGCAGGGCCTCTGGCTTCATCCAGCAAGGGCACTGAGATATTTTTAGCCTTGCCAGCTTCCTCCGGTGCCTCGACACGGGTGTTAAGTGGGGAGGCATTTCAGCCAGGCAGGCTTTACCCATCACTGCACCCCCCACCCCTACCCCGTGCCAAGAAGCTTCCCTGTTGGGTTTCAGCCAGTCGGGTAGCTGTTAAAAAGGTTCCGGAGCCTTGCCAAGGACGAAAAGTTGGCAGTTCTTAATGCCGCTTTCTTCTGACCGGGCAAGATCACACTCCTACCGTATCGATATTGATTTACTTTGTTTAGAATCCGCCTTGCTTGTAAAGAAGGTGTCCCTGTGATGGTTTCATTTCAATTTAGAATGTCCCCCTTTAATAATCTCCACCCCCACCCTCGGGGGAAAAAAATCCAAAATCAAAGCTGCAAAAGAGGGAGAAGGTTGATTTTGCAGTGAGTGATGGTTCTCTGTTTACTGTTTCCATTGGAGGGGGGGTGGCGGCACTCTTTTTGCTGCACCACAGCTTCACCTAGCGGCCACTCGCGAACACTGCTGCCTGCTATGCAAAGGAGTTCGTGCTACAAAAAAAGCCCTGGGTTTGCCGTTGCCTTCCCCAGTCATCTACACTCCCCCCCCCCCCCCAGCAAGTTGGGTACTCCTTTCACCGACCTCGGAAGGATGGAAGGCTGATGGAAAGATGGAAACGGGGAGCCGGATATCTGAACCAGCTTCCGCCGTGATCGAACTCAGGTCGTGAGCAGAGCTTGGAATGCAGCGCTGCAGCTTTACCACTCTGCGCCACGGGGTTCTTAAAGCAAAGTAAGGAATCTGCGAAGCTGGGTAGACCTGCAGCAGCCAATCAGATGCCTTCTTGAGCAAAAGCCTCATCTGGCTCCACCCCCTTTCTTTGTTTTTTTCCTTGGGGGAGTTCGGTATTTTTGTATTTTCGTGCGCATGTACGTGCTTGACGTCTGTGAGTGTGTACGTGCGCCTGGAAGTCATGGAGACCTCTGGCGACTGATCCCCTGCTGGGGTTCTGGAGGATATTCAGGGAGGTGGCTGAATACAGCCTGACCCCACCTCCTGACCGCTGGCATTCCAAGGAGGTCTCCCACCCAAGTGCTTGCCAGAGTCGACCATGGCCCGTCCACTTTCTAAAAAGCACTTGGCACGTGCCAGGATGACGATGATATTGGGTTTATGCCTGGCCCAGTACTCTGAATGTCAGTCTCAGAGCAGCTCACAGTCTCCTTTATCTTCTTCCCCCACAACAGACACCCTGTGAAGTGGGTGGGGCTGAGAGGGCTCTCCCAGCAGCTGCCCTTTCAAGGACAGAGTCTCAGAGCAGCTCACAATCTCCTTTACCTTCCTCCCCCACAACAGACACCCTGTGAGGTAGATGAAGATATTGGATTTATATCCCGCCCTCCACTCCGAAGAGTCTCAGCGCGGCTCACAATCTCCTTTCCCTTCCTCCCCCACAACAGGCACCCTGTGAGGTGGGTGGGGCTGAGAGGGCTCTCCCAGCAGCTGCCCTTTCAAGGACAACTCCTGCCAAAGCTATGGCTGGCCCAAGGCCATTCCAGCAGGTGCAAGTGGAGGTGGAGTGGGGGAATCAAACCCGGTTCTCCCAGATAAGAGTCCGCGCACTTAACCACTACACCAAACTGACTCTCTAGAAGATGATATTGGGTTTATATCCTTCTCTTCATTCTGAATCTCGGAGTCTCAGAGCAGCTCACAATCTCCTTTCCCTTCTTCCCCCACAACAGACACCCAGTGAGGTGGGTGGGACTGAGAGGGCTCTCACAAGGACAACCTCTGCCAGAGCTATGGCTGACCCAAGGCCATTCCAGCAGCTGCAAGTGGAGGAGTGGGGAATCGAACCCCGGTTCTCCCAGATAAGAGTCTGCCCACTTAACCACTACACCAGGTTAGCAGGCTCTGCGAAGCCTATGGGCCACGTGTTGGGCACCCCTTCTCAAAGCCATGAAGAGGAGGTTGAGGGGGGACATCATTGCTCTCTTTAAATATTTGAAAGGCTGTCGTTTGGAGGAGGGCAAGGAGCCATTCCACTTGGCAGCCAAGGATAGGAACCGAAGCAGTGGGCTCAGGTTACAGGCAGAAAAGTACCGGCTGGATAGTAGGAATTTTTTTTTTTTTACAGTCAGAGTAGTTCAGAGGTGGAATCAGCTGCCTAGGAAGGTGGTGAGCTCCCCTTCGTTGGCAGTCTTCGAAACGCAGCTGGATGATTATTTGTCGGAGATGCTTTAAGGCTGATCCTGCATGGAGCAGGGGGTTGGACTTGATCAGGGGTGTCAGACATGCTGCCCGGGGTCCAAATCAGGCCCCCAGAGGGCTCGTATCAGGCCCCTGAGCAGCTGGCTGTCACCGGCTTCCATCTCCCTCTGTCTTGCTTCCTTCTGCATCACAGCTTGCTTTGCAAGGCTCGCTCAGTCGCACAGCAGAGCTACTGAGCCAAGCCTCTCTTCCTTCTATTGGCTGAGGCTCCTCCCCCTCCTTGTCCCCTGGGGAAGGAAGGAAAGAGCCAGAGCTTCCTTTGCCCAGTTCCCTGGATCCCATGGGAGAAATACAAACAAAGCACCATTAAGGCCAACAAGTGCTAATGCTTTAAGAATGTTTTATTCTAGGTTTTTTTTTTTTAAAGTGTGTCCTTTATAAAGTTTATATCTCTGCTACCTAATCTTAAATAGGTACACACATGGCCCGACAAGGTCTCATTCATGTCAGATCTGGCCCTCAGAACAAAAGAATTCGACACCCCTGGACTAGTTTGTCTGTATGGCCCCTTCCAACTCTATGATTCTAACAGAGCCAAGCAGCGGGGAAACGGTAGAAGAGGGGCTGTGTCTGTTTGGCTCTTTCACAAGCCCCTCCCAAGGAATCGGAGCGGGTCCTCATAGAGCGTGACTTCCTGTCCCCTTCGCCCCAGTGCCGAATCTTTTTTGGTTGGGTCTGGGAATCTGAGCGTCTGTCAGTAGCCTTCATCCTGCCCCCGTTTCCTCCTATCCATTCAGTTTTTCTGGCTCGGAGGGCAATGGAATTGTCCAACCAGCGCCTCCCACTTCCTCAGAGGAAGGAGCAGGGCGGTTGAAACCCTGCCCTTTTCTCCCGGGCAGGCCGCTACTGCTCAGTAAGGTGTTTGCCGCTGTGGCCTCCAGCCCAGGCCTTGATGAACCAGTTCTCGCAGACTCAGCTCTGCCCTTTCTTTCTAATTTTTACATCCCCGGATCAGATCCCGGAAGCCAAGCAGGGCCAGAGGTCTACCAGCAGCCCGATTTTCTTTGTTCTCGCTTTTGGGGGAGCAGAAAGGATCCGTTTCTGAGGTGTCACTTGCAGATGGAGGCCCTCCGGCCCCACCCTAAAAGGTCTCACTTGAAGCCAAGGGTGGTGCTGGCTGAGTTGTGGGGTCAGGTACCTGTTGGCGTGTAAGCTCGGGCAAAAACCGCCAAGAAGGAAGTTGTCTTGTTCTGGGTGGGAGGCACAGGGAAAGGAAGAGGGCGTTTCGGAGTCCAGGGAGCTGACCTTGGCTGGCCGGTGCGCAAACAACTCCTGTTCTGTACCAAGGTATTCCAATTTCTGTAGGTTGGATAAACTATCATCCATTTGCTTAGATTAATTTGACTTATTATTGGGAGGGACTAGGAAGAGCCAGTTTGGCGTAATGGTTAAGTGTGTGAATTCTTATCTGGGAGAACCGGGTTTGATTCCCCACTCCTCCACTTGCAGCTGCTAGAATAGCCTTGGGTCAGCCATAGCTCTCGCAGAGTTGTCCTTGAAAGGGTAGCTTCTGGGAGAGCAGTCTCAGCCCCACCCACGTCACAGGGTGTCTGTTGTGGGGAAAAAAGCTAAAGGAGATTGTAAGCTGCTCTGAGACTCTGATTCAGAGAGAAGGGCGGGGGATAAATCTACGATCTTCTTCGAAATGAGTCCTGTTGTTAGAGGAAAGATTTAACTCCCCAGCTCTTTGCTTTTGGACCATCAGTGCCCAACAGTCTTTGCACCTTGGAGGCAAACGCTTGGGACTCTTTAGCTTGGAGAAACGTCGACTGCGGGGTGACATGATAGAGGTTTACAAGATAATGCATGGGATGGAGAAAGTAGAGAAAGAAGTACTTTTCTCCCTTTCTCACAATACAAGAACTCGTGGGCATTCGATGAAATTGCTGAGCAGACAGGTTAAAACGGATAAAAGGAAGTACTTCTCCACCCAAAGGGTGATTAACATGTGGAATTCACTGCCACAGGAGGTGGTGGCGGCCACAAGTATAGCCACCTTCAAGAAGGGTTTAGATAAAAATATGGAGCACAGGTCCATCAGTGGCTATTAGCCACAGTGTATGTGTGTATATAAAATTTTTTGCCACTGTGTGACACAGAGTGTTGGACTTGATGGGCCGTTGGCCTGATCCAACATGGCTTCTCTTATGTTCTTATGAGGGCTAGAAACTTGAGTTCTGTTTGGTTTTTAAAATGTGGTTTCTATGGTTGCCTTTTGTACCATACGCTGAGTTCCGTGTTGCGGCAGTATGAGTTGGGAGTTGTGGGGAACACCCAGGTGCGCGGGAACTGTTGTGCGGTTGTTACTGACTGATTTAGTTGGAAAGCTCAGTTGAAGTTACAGTCCTTGTGCTATTGTGGTTAGAGAGCTCTGAGTTCGAATGCTTGTTCTGCTATGAAGCTCCTCAGGCACCTTGGATAGATCTCTCTCTTTCTTTCTCTCTCTTTCTCAGCCTACCCTACCTTATAAGGGTGACTGTGAGGATAAAGTGGCAGGGGCTACGTTTTCCATGCTGAACTCGGGCAGAAGGGAGGGGCTGGAAACCAAAGTGATCAAAACGGGGTTCAATCCACAGGTTGTTCAGGGTTCAGCAAATCGATGCCTTCATTGAGATCTCTCCTCTCCCAAAATCCAGCTTTCCTACCTTTGAAAATAAAGTTGCGGGGGAGTATTTTATACCAAGGGGAGGAAAAGCGGTAACATTAGAGGATCCCTTTGAATGCTAGAAGTTCCATAGAGATGATGGAGGAGGGAAATCTTAGACTTTGCGCAACCGCTTGGAGATTTGAGCTCCCAGCCGGGAATTTCTGGGTTCGAATGTTGCCTCTGCCCAGGGCTCTTTTTGTAGAAAAGGGCCAGCAGGCACTCATTTGCATATTAGGCCACCCCCCCTGACACCACCATTGCTTCACACAGGGCTTTTTTTGTAGAAAAAGCCCAAGAGGAACTGCATCCAGACCTTTAATGGCATAACATCAGGGGTGGAATTCTAGCAGGAGCTCCTTTGCATATTAGGCCACACCCCCTGATGTAGCCAATCCTCCGAGAGCTTACAAGGCTCTTTTTTGTAAGCTCTCGGAGGATTGGCTACATCAGGGGTGCGTGGCCTAATACGCAAAGGAGCTCCTGCTAGAATTCCACCCCTCCATTACGTACACATTTAGACATACGACCGAGTGGGAAAATAAGATTTAAATGTTTGAAAGAGAAGCAAATTTACGCATAGAGTCACACAGTGAAATTTAAATTTAAGAATATCTGCCAAAAGGTTCGCTGCAGCCTTAGTAATCTCCATGAACTCATTTGCATATTAGGCCACACCCCCTGACACCAAGCCAGCCGGAACTGCATTCCTGTGCATTCCTACCAAAAAACCAACTAAACCCCCACCTCTGCCATTGGAGTCATTAGATTCCGCTTCCCTCCAAGCCTCAGCCCCTTATCAGATTGCAGGATGGAAAAGAATACCCGTGGCCCTACTCTGCAGGGTTGTTGTGAAACCAGTTTGCCTGGATAGTCACGTCCACAAGGCACTCCAAAGCGATAGCTGCTTGCACAGGGCCAGCAATGCACGCGATGCTCTAGAGCGGAGCCCAGCAGGGCCGATGGGTCCCTGGCCCAAGGCACTCCAGCTGTGTGTGTGAGCGGCTGCTCGTTAACGCAGGAAGGGCTGCGCTGCCCATTGCCCATTTTAAGGTTACTGCAGCTCAGGATGTGAACTGCAGCGCTCAGTAAAAGATGATGACATTGGACATATCCCGCCCTCCCCTCCGAATCTCAGAGTGGCTCACAATCTCCTTTATCCTCCTCCCCCAGCACAGACACCCTGTGAGGTGGGTGGGGCTGAGAGGACTCACAGCAGCTGCCCTTTCAAGGACAGAGTCTCAGAGCGGCTCACAATCTCCTTTACCTTCCTCCCCCACCACAGACACCCTGTGAGGTGGATGGGGCTGAGAGGGCTCTTACAGCAGCTGCCCTTCCAAGGACAGAGTCTCAGAGAGGCCTACAATCTCCTTTACCTTCCTCCCCCACAACAGACATCCTGTGAGGTAGATGAAGATATTGGATTTATATCCCACCCTCCACTCCGAAGAGTCTCAGAGCGGCTCACAATCTCCTTTCCCTTCCTCCCCCACAACAGACACCCTGTGAGGTAGAAGAAGATATTGGATTTATATCCCGCCCTCCACTCCGAAGAGTCTCAGAGCAGCTCACAATCTCCTTTACCTTCCTCCCCCACAACAGACACCCTGTGAGGTGGGTGGGGCTGGAGAGGGCTCTCCCAGCAGCTGCCCTTTCAAGGACAACCTCTGCCAGAGCTATGGCTGACCCAAGGCCATTCCAAAAGCTGCAAGTGGAGGAGTGGGGAATCAAACCCGGTTCTCCCAGATAAGAATCCGCACACTTAACCCCTACACCAACCTGGCTCTCTAGTACAGGGGTGTCGAACTCATTTTTTATGAGGGCCAGATCTGACATAAATGAGACCTTAAGGGACCGGGCTGTGTTGGGTTGGGCCGAGTCATGTTGGGCCAGGCCATGGGTGCACCTATTTAAGATTAGGTAGCATAGACATACATTTTATAAAGAACACAAACACAAATATATATTTTTAAAAAAATTAAAACATGCTTAAAGGTGCTTTCTTGGTATTTCTCCCATGGGATCCAGGGAACTGGGAAAAAGAAGCTCTGGCTCTTTCCTTCCTTCCTCAGGGACTGGGGGGGGGGGAGTGCCTCAGCCAATAGAAGGAAGAGAGGCTTGGCTCCGTAGCGCTACTATGTGATTGAGAGAGCCTGGCAAAGCATGCTATTCCTTCCCCTTTCCTCCCCAAGGGAGGAGCCTCAGCCAATGGAGAAAATAGAGTCTTTGCTCTGCAGCTCCTGTATGACTGAGCAAGCCTTGCAAAGCAAGCTGTGATGCAGAAGGAAGCAAGAGAGAGGGAGAAGGAAGTAGATGACAGCCAGTTGTTCGGGGGCCTGATTTGGCCCCCGAACTGCATGTTTGACACCCCTGCTCTAGTAGGTGGCAGCAGGGCTTTTTCTTTTTTGACAGGAACTCTTTTGCATGTTTGGCCACACACCCCTGATGTAGCCAATCCTCCCAGAGCTTACAGTAGATGGTGATGATATTGGATTTATGCCGTGCCCTGTACTCTGAATCTCAAAGTCTCAGAGCATCTTCCAATCTCCTTTACCTTCCTTCCCGCACGACAGATGCCCTGTGAGGTGGGTGGGGCTGAGAGAGCTCTCCCAGAAGCTGCCCTTTCAAGGATAACTCCTACAAGAGCTCTGGCTGACCCAAGGCCATTCCAGCAGCTGCAAGCGGAGGAGTGGGGAATCAAACCCGGTTCTCCCAGATAAGAGTCCAGGCACTTAACCACTACACCAAACTGGCTCTGTAGGAAGAGCCCTGTAAGGTAAAGGAGATTGTGAGCCGCTCTGAGACTCTTTGGAGTGGAGGGCGGGATATAAATCCAATATCATCTTCTTCTTCTCTTGCAGGATTGGTTAAATCAGGGGTGTGTGGCCTAATATGCAAAGGAGTTCCTGCTACCAAAAAAAAGCCCTGGTAGGCAGTTCAAATTGGAGGGAACATTGGGCCTGTGCCTCACATGAAAGAGAGGGGATTTGGGGAAGGGGGGCATTCAGCTGAGAGCCAGTTTGGTGTAGTGCTTCAAAGCGGCTGACCCTGAGCTGGAGAACCGGGTTTGATTTCTCACTCCTCCACATGCAGCTGCTGGGTGACCCTGGGTCAGTTCCAGTTCTCTCAGCGCTGTTATCTCAAGAGCAGTTCTCTCAGAGCTCTCTCAGTCCCTCCTACCTCACAGGGGTCCGTTGTGGGGAGAAAGGAAGGAGACTGTAAGCCACTCTGAGTGGAAGGCAGAGTAAAAATCCAATCTCTTTTCTTCTTCTACATATATTTAGGGTTTGTTCCACGGAGGTATGAAAGACTTGAGGGATTGTGCCCAAGGAATTAGTCATCTGTATACTTTATTTCTAGTCCCCTGCTGGGACTCAAAGTGGATTACACAGAGTGAGCCAATGCAATCAACAGGATGGGACAGTAGGAGAAAATAAAACAGCAACACCAGTCACTAGGAGATAAACAATAGGGCCAAGGCCGAGAGTGTAGAATGAGGTAAAAATATATTTTATTACCCAGTTAAAATTCCCAGAATTCCCTACATGTTCAGCCAACAGACCTTGTCAGGGGAATCGGTTTTAGGCTTGTAGTAATTTGTCAAAAAGAGTACGAGATCTTGTACTTTTTTTGAAGAATTACCGTGTAGGGAATTCTGGGAATTTTAACTGAGTAATAAAACGTATTTTTACTTTAGTTTGCGCTCTGGGATAGTCAGTAAACAATGAAAGAGGGTCAGGGTAATAGAACTAACCAGAAAAAGCACACACAGAGAACTGCAGCAAGGTATGTCAACACGACACGTTTAATGATGCAAAAAGTACACAACAGGATCCAACCCAGAGCAAACTATGCACACAGACCGCAGTCCCCAGCAATGTTCCCTCTAAGCTGTGAACATAAGAACATAAGAGAAGCCATGTTGGATCAGGCCAATGGCCCCATCCAGTCCAACACTCTGTGTCACACAGTGGCCATAAGAACATAAGAGAAGCCATGTTGGATCAGGCCAATGGCCCATCCAGTCCAACGCTCTGTGTCACATAGTGGCCATAAGAACATAAGAGAAGCCATGTTGGATCAGGCCAATGGCCCATCCAGTCCAACGCTCTGTGTCACACAGTGGCCATAAGAACATAGAGAAGCCACGTTGGATCAGCCCAATGGCCCATCCAGTCCAACACTCTGTGTCACACAGTGGCCTAAAGAACATAAGAGAAGCCATGTTGGATCAGGCCAATGGCCCATCCAGTCCAACACTCTGTGTCACACAGTGGCCATAAGAACATAAGAGAAGCCATGTTGGATCAGGCCAATGGCCCATCCAGTCCAACAGTCCTGTGTGTGTGTGTGTATATATATATATATACACACACACACATATACACACACTGTGGCTAAAGTGTGGAGTCTTGTGGGCACAAATTCTACTTTGTGAACCACTGGCATTAAAGTTGTGAGTTGAATTAGTTTGCTCTGGGGCCATTTTTCCTGAGTGAAGACAAAAATGTGTGACTCGGAGGCTAAAAAACTGTGAGCTAGCTCACACTAACTCAGTTTAGAGGGAACACTAGTCCCCAGTAAGTAACTTTGTGAGGCCTTTTGCAACAGCACTACCCTATTGCTTCCATAGAAAAGCCTTCTTTGAATCAGTTTTGCATTGTTTGCAGAAAGCCAGGAGAGCAGGCTGCACATTGCACTGCCCATTGTCCATTTTAAGGGGCCACCACAAAGAAGGCGCCCAGTTGCCAGATTTTTGATTTCAGGCCAGCATCTTCAGAAGGCTAAGCTGTATTGGTGGAGCATGGGGGTGGAAAGGAAGGCTGGAGGGGGAGAGGCGGCCTTCTCTGGGTGGTTTGGTGACACTTTAAGGTGGGAATTAGGGTTGCCAGCTCTGGGTCGGGAAATACCTGGAGGTTTTGGGGGTGGAGCCAGGGGAGGGCAGGTTTGGGGAGGGGAGGGACTTCAACAGGGTGTCGTGCTGCAGAGCCCGCCTTCCAAAGCAATCCAGGCAAATTGATCCCCGTCCCCTGGAGACCAGTTCTGATAGTGGCAGATCTCCAGTCCCAACCTGAAGGTTGGCAATGCTGGGTGGAGCAGAGAGAAACCAGCGGGACCGGCAGGCTCCGGAGCTGAGACCACCTCAATCCCACCCCCCCAGCAGGATTAACAATTAGGCCAAGTTGGCCTATGGGCCCCCACACCTTTAGGGGCCCCGGGCTGGCTCCCCCCTCAGTTTCCCTCCTGCTTGCAGCCCTCCCAGCCTGCTCTAGCAGTCAGCAACTCAGCTGCTCTTTGCCGGACTTGCCTGGTGCAGCTGCTGCTGGCGTTGTCGCCCAGTTTGCCTCTCTCTGCCTCTCCCCCTTAGCTTTGTCAAAGGGGCTTTTGAGAAGGAGCCTGCAGGCTGCAGCAGGGGCTGTGGGGCTCTGAGATCGTTTGGGAGGGGGCGCCAAGTCTTCGACTGCTCAGGGGCTTCCACAGGGTTTAATCGGGCACAGACCCCCCCTCCCAGCTTCGGAAATAAAGGGGGGTTGACTTCTCCTTCCCCCCCTTTCCAGCTGACCCAGCCCCCTGCCAGTTGACCTGGATTTCCCAGGAGCTGTAGCAACGACTGAATCCCCCCACCCCTTTGGAATGCCAGTAACCTCGCAGTTCTGTCCCCCCCCCCCCCATTACCCTTCCGCGCAGAGGGCAAGAGGCTGGCCCATGTGTGGGCGTGTGAGTCAGCAATGCCCTTCCATCAGCAGCGAGAAAGGGGGGGGGGTTCGGCCTCTAGCCATCTCCCCCCCCCCCTCCCGCCCCATTTAGAGGCTGAGCGCTCCCATGCAGGAAGCGGTAGCAATTAGCAGGCGGCTTCCCTGCACGCACGGAGGGGAGGCGGCGGCGGCAGCAGCAGGCGGAGAGGGAGAGCCGGGCCGCCTCGCTCCAGGCCCGGACGGCCCTTCTCCCAAGGAGACACTCCTTTTCCACCACCGGGCGCGATCCTCTCCCGCTATCCCCGGATCTCCCCCCAGCAGCGTCTTGCGCGCCGTTGCAGAAGGAAGGAAGACAGCCAGCCAGCTAGCTAGGGGGCCGGCCGGCGCGCCTCTCTCGCTCTCTCTGCCCACCGCTGGACACGTGGGGGGGCTCGGTGACTACAGAGAAACCTTGTTCGCTTTTCCTGGCAGCCGGCAGGCCCCGCCGCGGTTCCTGCCCAGCCGGGCGAGTCTGGAAGGCGCTCTGTGGCCTCCTTGTCTTTGGGGCTGCGCTCTCCCCTTCCCCGGCTCCACCACCTTCATAATCCTCGCCTCCTCCTCCCCGATCCAGGGGGCGCAGCGCAGCCCTTCGGCGGGAAGGGAAGAAAGAAGCCGGGCTCGGGGAAGGGGAACTCCTCCGGCGACCCCTCGCCATAGCCCCGGAGATCCAGGGGGCGCAGCCCTTCGGCGGGCAGGGAAGACGCCGGACTCTGGGAAGGGGAACCCCTCCGGCCCTTCGCCATAGCCGCGGCGATCTAGGGGGCGCAGCGCTCGGGGGAAACCCTTCGGCCCTGGGAAGGGCGCATCTCCGGGACGCTTTTCGCCGCGCCGCCGGCCTCTGCCTCTTCGCCTGGAAGGGTCAGCGCGCATCTGGCGCGTCGCGGGCGACCCCCGGGCAGGCGATCGGGCGGGAACTGAGCGCAGGAGGCCCGCCCTAGCTAGAGCCCCCGTCCGTCGCGGTGCCAGGGCGGCAGGGCCACGCCTGGCAGGCCGGAGGGCGCCGGCTTCCGTGGCACGCCCACCACTACCACCCCCGCCTCCCCTTTTTCGTCCTTTGGCCACCCTGGCTGGCAGATCTCTCTCTGTCTCTTCCCGGCAGCCGCGATGACAGCCAGGGACTGGCAGGGAAGCGGCGTCTGCCTGGGCTGCGGGCTGTTGACTTCCCCCGCGGCGCCCTCCTGAGCTCCCCCCAAGCAGAGTTTGGTCGAAGGGGCCGCGGGCTGGATCTGGCTTCTCCTCTCCAGCCCCAGGACCTCACCCTCACCTCACCCCGGGCCGCCTTCGGGATGGATCTCCTGCAGAAGAGCAAATACAACCACCTGCGCAACGACTCCCTCTCTTCCCTGGAGGAGGCGTCCGGGGCGGCGGAGGGGGACTCGCCCCTGGCGGCCGCCCCGTCGCTGCCCAGCTCCCTGTCCTCCTCCTCGCTCAGCCCCATGCTCCCCCTGGGCGAGCTCTCCTCCGAGTCCGAGGACAGCCCCACCACCCTCTGCTCCTTCTTCCCCAAAATGGCCAGCCTGAAACTCTCCAACCCCTCCGCCTTCCTCGGCCTCCGGCCCTTCTCCAAAGAGGCGGCTGGCGGCGGGGGCAGTGCCACCAGGGCCGGGGAGCCTCCCGTCACCGTCGTCCCCCCCAGCCCGGACTCAGCGGGGGCCCTTCCCGTCTATCCCCAGGATATGAACAAGCTGGGCTGCGGCAAGAAGATGCGGGTGGAAGGCGGCCAGCTGGGCGGCGACGAGTGGACCCGACACGGCAGCTTCGTCAACAAGCCCAGCCGGGGATGGCTGCACCCCGACGACAAGGTGATGGGCCCCGGAGTCTCCTACCTCGTCCGGGTGAGTGAGCTGGGCGCCGGAGGGAGGCGAGAGCTGCTCGGGTGTGTAAGGGTCGCAACAGGTGGTTCGGAGGAAACGGGGCGGCTGGGCCCAGGTGGGTTAGATTGGCGGAGGGTGAGTCTTGAGAGGCTGCTAGACATGGTGACTGGGTGTGGGGGGGGACATCCACGTTCAGAGGCAGTGAACCTCTGAATCCCAGAGCCAGGGGAAGGCCTCGGCCTCTCTGCCCTGCTGTTGGCCATCCAGAGTAACTGGTCGGGGCCGCTGTGTGAGACAGGATGCTGGACTAGATGGACCCTCACTGGTCTGATCCAGCAGGGCTCTTATCAGGGGAAGGGCTTGGCCTCTTTGCCCTGTTGTTGGCCATCCAGAGTAACTGGTTGGCCACTGTGTGGGGACTAAACGGACCACTGGTCTGATCCAGCAGGGCTCTTCTGATGTTCTTAGGAAGGCCTCAGCCTCAGTGTCCTGTTGCTGGCCCTCCAGAGGAACTGTGTGAGACAGGATTCTGGACTTGATTGACACTTATTGGTCTGATCCAGCAGGGTTATTCTGATGTTATTATGAGGGGAAGGCCTCGGTCTCTCTGCCCTGTTGTGTACACTCCAAAGGCACTGGTTGAGGCCACTGCGTGAGATGGGATGCTGGACTAGATGGACCACTGGTCTGATCCAGGAGGACCGTTCTGTGTTCTTATGAGGGGAAGGCCTCGACCTCTGTGCCGTGTTGTTGGCCCTCCAGAGGAACTGGTTGAACCCCCCGTGTGAGACGGGATGCTGGACATGGACCCCCGGTCCGATCCAGCATGGCTTTTCTGATGTTCCTTTGAAGGGAAGGCCTTGGGTTGTAAATCACCCAGAGCCCTGCTATGACAGGGATTGGGTGATCCATAAATTTAATCAGTCAATCAAATCAATCAATCTCTGCCCTGTTGTTGGCTATCAGAGGAACTGGCTGAGGCCACTGAGTGAGACAGGATGCTGGACTGGATGGACCCTCACTGGTCTGATCCAGCAGGGCTCTTCTGATGTTCTTAAGAGGGGAAGGCCTTGGCCTCTTTGCTCTGTTGTTGGCCCTCCAGAGGAACTGATGGAGGCCACTGTGTGAGGCAGGAGGCTGGACTAGATGGACCCTCACTGGTCTGATCCAGCAGGGCTCTTCTGATGTTCTTATGAGGGGAAGGCCTCAGCCTCTCTGCCCTCCTTGTTGGCCCTCCAGAGGAAGTGGTTGAGGCCATTGTGTGAGACAGGAGGCTGGTCTAGATGGACCCTCACTGGTCTGATCCAGCAGGGCTCTTCTGATGCTCTTCTGAGGGGAAGGCCTCAGCCTCTCTGCCCTGTTGGCCCTCCAGAGGAACTGGCTGAGGCCACTGTGTGAGACAGGATGCTGGACTAGATGGACCCTCACTGGTCTGATCCAGCAAGGCTTTTCTGATGTTCTTTTCCTGACCCCCCTAAAAGTATCAGTCTCTCAGCTCCCCTTCCATACGTGCCTCTAGGGGGCCAAGTGGAGCGAGGCTGGGGAGGCTAGATTTGGCACCCAGAGTTTGGACTTCATGACCCTGAAAGCGTAGGAGGGGGAAGTAGCTTTGTCTGCAGATTCAGCCGCCTCGTAGCCCAGCCCGGAGCGGCTCCATTGTCCTTCTGCACAGGCATGTTAGAGATCGCAGCCTCGGGGGGAATGTCTAGAACTTCTCCAGACCAGGGTAGGTTGTTAGGAACTCTCTATAACTTGGCTCTCTGAGCACCCACTTAAAGATGGTTTTGAGAAGGCCGTGTCTCTAGGAAAGCGTCCCAGCAAGCTTCCTAAAGGAGCAGTCCAGGAACCAAGCAGGGCCAGAACAGCCCCTCTGGGTTCTTCCACTGATCCAAGGTCCTCTTTCTCTCTCCCGCATTTATTTGCTTGCTTCATGCGAATCCTGCTTTTCTCACAATTTGAGGGCTCAAAGCAGATTGCCTCATTCTCCTCCCCCCCCATTTTATTCTCACAACGATCCTGTGAGGTGGGTTAGGCTGAGAATGCGTGACTGGCCCAAGGTCGCCCGGCGAGCCGTGGTCGAACGGTGGACTTGAACCCGGCTCTCCCAGATACTAGTCTGACACTGCCTCTAACCCTACACACACCAAGATTCACAATGAGGCAAAACCTGAGCAGTCCAACAGCCTCGAGTTACCATATTCTTTACCAAGGGTTACCAAGGCTTGCATCAGAGCTTGGGTCCTTTTTTACCCACCCAAAGAAAGACTGATTGCCACTTTGGGGGTCAGGAAGTAATTCTTCTCCAGGCCAGTTTGGCAAGCGTTCCTGGAGTGTTTTTCTTGCCAATGTCTGAGCATGGAGCAGGGGCCATTGGGGGTGGGGTGGGGAGAGGCATTTGCGGATTTCCTGCTTTGAGCAGGGGGTTGGACTAGGTGACCCTGGAGGTCCCTTCCAGCCCTCTGACTGTGAAAAAATTGTTTCCTTTTGCCCTCCCCACTTGGAGAGGAAGGCCTTTATAGGCAGCCCTTGGTGTTCAGAGACAGCTTTCCCCGCAGCGTACAGGGCTGGGTTTCACCACTTCGCTGGAGAACTGGAGTGACATATTGGATAGAGCATCAGAGTAGGATCCCCCAGGAGGACCCAGGTTTGAATCCCCATTTCCACCACGAAAGCTTCCTGTGTGACCTTGGGCCTGCCGCAAACTCTCAGCCTGACCCACGCAGGGGTTGGAGGAGAGAAGAATGACGTTGTAAGGGGCCGCCGCTCGGTGGCAGAGCATCTGCTTGCTACGCAGAAGGTCCCAGATTCAATACCCACCATCTCCGGTTGAAAAATTCAAGTAGGAGGTGATGCGAAAGACCAGAGGCCTGAGACCCCGAAGAGCGGCTGCTGGCCTGAGTGGGCAATACTGACCTTGACGGACCAAGGGTCTGATTCGGCATACCGCAGTTTCATGTTTGTTCATGCATGTTCAAGCTACTTTGCTAGGGAGAAAAGCGGGACATAAGTTAATGCAAATGCTTTGTATGCCTTCTAGCTGTCCTGCGTGATTTAGGCATTTGGAAACCCAGTTCCAGCAGCGTTTCATCAGAGGGGGGGTTCCCCTTGTGTTGGAGCTCCCAACACTGAGCCCATCCCTTGCAGCCAGTGGCTCTCCTCCTCCTGGCTTTCGAAGAACTGTTCTTCCCTCTGCAACTTCCCCCTCTTTAGCATTGTCTCCCTGGAATTACCTGCCTACCAACTTCTTCTCAATTTGACCCAAAGAGAACTCCAGTTTTCTGGGTTACACCTCTGACAATGCCAGTTGGGGAGGGACGGTGGCTCCGTGGCAGAGCATCTGCTTGGTAAGCAGAAGGTTGCAGGTTCAGTCCCTGGCATCTCCCAACTAAAAAAGCTCCAGGCAAGTAGATGTGAAAAACCTCAGCTTGAGACCCTGGAGAGCTGCTACCAGTCTGAGTAGGAAATATTGACTTGGATGGACGAGGGTCTGATTCAGTATAAGACAGCTTCATATGTTCATGAAAGCAGATTTCCCTGCTCCCCTCAGACTTCTGAATCAAATACCTGGGACTTAGCTTTAAGCCACCCCTGAACCTCAGGAGAGACTTTCACTTCCTGAGTTCAGTCCCTGGAATTCAAGGTGTTGTACCACTGTTGGTTCTATATTCTTCCAGGCTGTGTGGCCATGGTCTTGGCACTGTGAGACCTGACGTTTCACCAGCAGCTGTGACTGGTATCCTCAGAGTGTAACCCAGAAAACTGGAGTTCTCGCTGGGTCAAATTGAGAAGAAGTTGGTAGGGAGGTAATTTATCTGCTCACAGATTCCAGCTGTGAAAGCTTTCGACAACATATCGTTGTACTACTGTTAACCGTGTCTCTGAGAACACACAGCGTGTCTTTCCTTTGCCACTCATGAACCACAGCCTCGTTCAGGGGAAGGAATTTCCACATACCCACAGACCCAACTCAGACTATCAGCAGCTCTCCAGGGTCTCAGGTAGATGTCTTTCACATCACTTACTGCCTAGTCCTTTTGACTGGAGATGCCGGGGATTGAACCTGGGACCTTCTGCATGCCAAGCAGATGCTCTGCCACTCAGCCATAGATTCTAATCAGACTGGTAGTGGCTCTCCAGGGTCTCAGGTGGATGCCTTTCACATCACCTATTGCCTGGTCCTTTTGACTGGAGATGCCGGGGATTGAACCTGGGACCTTCTGCATGCTGAACAGATGCTCTGCTACTGAGCCATGGCTCAGCCTCAAAATATGCGTAGACCAAATCAAACTGTACGTCCATTGAGGCTACTGTTGTCTACTCAGACTGGCAGCAGCTGCCCAGGGTCTCTGGCGGGAGATGCTGGGGATCAAACTTGGGGCCTTCTGCATGCAAAACTGTGGCTCTTCCACTGAGCCACAACCCATACCGATTGTGGCTGCCTAGGTTCTTAGGCCTTTCAAACTACCTGCTGCCTGGTCCTTTTAACCAGAGATGATTCCAGACGCTTTTCCACCCGAGTTGTGCCCCCAAAAGCAGTTTTTGGGCAGCCAGCACCACAGACGGGCCCAAACTCAGGTAGCTCTGAGATTTCCTACAGCTGCAGGGTGGAGCGAGGCTCCCTTCCCGGCCGTCGTCAAGCTCGACATGGGAAGGGCGCCCCGCATCCGTACAAGCCAGCGGCAGAAACAGCCGGCGTCTGTCCCCGGTCTTCCGTTCAGCCACATGATTGCTTTTGACAAGCGTCCCTCCCTCGGGGCATGGCACACTTGCAACTAGCCCCCCCCCTCCGAAAAACAATGATTGCTGAAGCCCAAGAGCCACTCGCCTATGGAGATGTGAGATGACAAGGAGGGCTCCCCCCCCCCCCCCGATTATCAGGTGCTGAGCGGAAGCGCACGAGTCTGGCCCCATTCTTGCTTCAGACGCGCCTGAGGTATTTCGCTTTGGGGGGTGGGTTGTCGCTCAAATCCAGCCTCAGAGCTTAGGGCAGGAGCCCCCCCCCTCAACCCGCACGCGATCTCTTTCTCATCTCTCGTGCCCTCGGCTGCCGTGGGAGCTAACTCGATAGACAATGATTCTCCGTTGCTAATTGGAAAGGAGGAGGAGGAGAAGCCGGGCTTGCAAGCGGAGGGGCATCTCAAGACCCAAGGCCATGGAACGCGTGAAGCCGCCTTGGATACAATCAGATCAGTGGTCCACCCGAGTCAGGGTTGTCTTCTCAGACTGACAGCAGCTCTCCAGGAGTCTCAGGCGCAGGTCTTTCACATCACCTCCTCCCCGGTCCTTGGAGCTGGAGATGCCAGGGATTGAACCTGGGACCTTCTGCGTGCCTGGCGGAAGCTCTACCACTGAGCCACGTCCCAATGCAAACCACAGGTAGACCAAGTCAGACTATTGGTCCATCAGGGTCAGTATTGGACCCGCTAATGCTCTGTAGTCTTGGTGCTTGGGAGGGGCAACAGTGTGAGGGATTCTAGTATTCTGGACCTCCTGATGGAGCCTGGTTTTTTTGGCCACTGTGTGACACAGAGTGTTGGACTGGATGGTCTATTGGCCTGATCCAACATGGCTTCTCTTATGTTCTTATGGCCACTGTGTGACACAGAGTGTTGGACTGGATGGGCCACTGGCCTGATCCAACATGGCTTCTCTTATGTTCTTATGGCCACTGTGTGACGCAGAGTGTTGGACTGGATGGGCCATTGGCCTGATCCAACATGGCTTTTCTTATGTTCTTATGGCCACTGTGTGACACAGAGTGTTGGACTGGATAGGCTATTGGCCTGATCCAACGTGGCTTCTCTTATGTTCTTATTGTCTACTCCAACCAAAAGTAGCTGTCTAGGCGCTGAAGCAGAGGTCGTCCGCATCACCCACTGCTAAATCTTTTAGCTGGAGACGGTGGGGATTGAACCTGGGGCCTCCTGCATGCTAAAGCAGATGTTCTACCACGGAGCCACAGTCATCCCCGCCTCCTTTGACCCGTAGAAAATCTCCAGGGTCTCAGGTGGAGGTCTTTGCCATCACCTACTGCCTGATCCCTTTAACTGGAGAAGCTGGGGACTGGATAAACGTATAGAGCAGAGGTCCATAAGTGGCTGTTAGCCACGAGGTATAGATGGAACTTTATGTCTGGGGCCATGATGCTCTGCATTCTTGGTGGTTGGGGGGCAACAGTGGGAGGGCTTCTAGTGTCCTGGCCCCACTGACAGAACTCCTGATCGCACCTGGGGGTTTTTTGGCCACTGTGTGACAGAGCATTGGACTGGATGGCCCATTGGCCTGATGGCTCCTGGGTTCTTTAGGACACTGTGTGACACAGAGTGTTGGACTGGATGGGCCACTGGCCTGATCCAACATGGCTTCTCTTATGTTCTTATGGCCACTGTGTGACACAGAGTGTTGGACTGGATGGGCCACTGGCCTGATCCAACATAGCTTCTCTTGTGTTCTTATGGCCACTGTGTGACACAGAGTGTTGGACTGGATGGGCCACTGGCCTGATCCAACATGGCTTCTCTTATGTTCTTATGGCCACTGTGTGACACAGAGTGTTGGGCTGGATGGGCCATTAGCCTGATCCAACATGGCTTCTCTTATGTTCTTATGTCCTTAACTGGAGATGTCAGGGATCAGGGCTTTTTTTGTAGCAGGAGCTCCTTTGCATATTAGGCCACACCTCCCTGATGTAGCCAATCCTCCTAGAGCTTACAGGGCTTTTAATACAGGCTTAGTAAGCTCTTGGAGGCTACATCAGGGGGTGTGGCCTAATATGCAAAGGAGTTCCTGCTACAACCCCCCCCCCCTGTCAGGGATCAAACCCAGGACCTTCTGCGGGCAAAGCAGACCCTCTGCCATGAGCTGTAGCCCCTATTCAGACAGGCAGCAGTTCTCGGGGTCCCTCCCATCACCTACCGCTTGGTCCTTTCAACTGGAGATGCCGGGGATCGAACCCGGGACCTTCTGCCTGATGAGCGGAGGCTCCGCCACTGAGCTGCAGCAGGAAGCCGTTTCGCCAAGCAGCCCAGCAGCTTGCACCTGTTTAAGCCGGGGCTTAGCTCCAGACCAGATGGTGATGAAGGCTTCTTTAAGGGGCTTTGAAATTCCTGGAGTTGGTGTGGTGGGAGTGGGGTAGGTGATTAGCTTCTGATAACCAAGGGGAGCCTCTGAATGCAGCTCAGGATGTCTGAGCACCAGCTGCCCCCCAGCATATGGAAGAAGGCCTTTGCCAGCCTGCTTGGCTGCCCCAGAGGCATTTGGTTGGAGCAGAAGAAAAGAGGAAGAGTCCAGCAGCACTGTAAAGACCAGGGGTGGCCAAACTGTGGCCCACAGTCTTTCACCAGATTGTGTGGCTGTTGAAGCCCCCACCTCCCCGTCAGGCAGCTTGGAGAAGGCATTTGTCTCTTTAAATCACTACACCAAGCCAGATGGAGAATGTGTTTAAAGTTAATGTTGCTTCCTTCTACCTCTCCCTCCCCTCCATCTATTTCCCTCCCTTCCTTCCTTCCTTCCTTCCTTCCTTCCTTCCTTCCTTCCTTCCTTCCTTCCTTCCTTCCTTCCTTCCTTCCTTCCTTCCTTCCTTCCTTCCTTCCTTCCTCTGACGTTTACGTCTTGCGGCTAACGAACCTCTGACATTTATTTGATGTGGCTCTTGCATTAAGCAACTTTGGCCACCCCTGTTAGAGACCAACAAAATTTACAGCAAGGTAGGAGCTTTCCTGAGTCACTGTTTGCAATTTCTTGTACTTCCAGCAGTGACTCCCGAAAGCTCTCCCACTGCCACAAATTTTGTTAGTCTTGTAGCTGGTGCTGGATTCTCTTCTACTGCTGCAGATGGACTTAACGTGGCCACCCGTCTTAATCTGTTGGGATGGTGTGGAAGAAAGATGCTAAAATAGGGTGCTGGACTTGATGGGGTATCTGCATTGTTCTTACGCTGTCTGCACAGAAGAGGGGGTGGTGGTGGAATGAGTTAGATTCGAGTCAAGGAGGGCCTTTTTTATGTAACAGCCCACCTTTCCCCCAAATGGGGACCCATAAGAACATAAGAGAAGCCATGTTGGATCAGGCCAATGGCCCATCCAGTCCAACACTCTGTGTCACACAGTGGCCAAAATTTTATACACACACACACACACACACACTGTGGCTAATAGCCACTGATGGACCTCTGCTCCATATTTTTATCTAAACCCCTCTTGAAGGTGGCCATGCTTGTGGCCACCACCACCTCCTGTGGCAGTGAATTCCACATGTTAATCACCCAAAGGGTGAAGTACTTCCTTTTATCCGTTTTAACCTGTCTGCTCAGCAATTTCATCGAGTGCCCACGAGTTCTTGTATTGTGAGAAAGGGAGAAAAATACTTCTTTTTCTACTTTCTCTATCCCATGCATAATCTTGTAAACCTCTATCATGTCACCCCGCAGTCGACGTTTCTCCAAGCTAAAGAGCCCCAAGTGTTTCAACCTTTCTTCATAGGGAAAGTGTTCCAGCCCTTTAATCATTCTAGTTGCCCTTTTCTGCACTTTTTCCAATGCTATGATATCCTTTTTGAGGTGCGGCGACCAGAACTGCACACAGTACTCCAAATGAGACCGCACCGTCGATTCATGCAGGGGCATTATGATACTGGCTGATTTGTTTTCAATTCCCTTCCTAATAATTCCCAGCACGGCGTTGGCCTTTTTTTATTGCAATCGCACACACACCCAAACAGCTTACCTTGCTCCCCTCTCCTCCGTTTTATCCTCAAGACAACCCTGCGAGGTGGGTTAAGCGGAGAGCGTGTGCGTGACCGGTCCAAGGTCACCCGATGAGCTTTTACTGCACGAAGAGGGACTTCAGCCTGGGTTTCCCAGTTCCTAGTCCAACACAAGCCGCTGCTTGCTCCTGGCTACCCACGTCCCCTCTAAGTGGAGTTAGCTTGAGCCAGCTCACAGTGTTTTAGCCTCCAGCTCGCACCTTTTTGTCTTAGCTCAGGAAGGATGACCCCAGAGCACACTCATTTCTGCAGGAGCTCACAACTTCCATGGCAGTAGCTCACAAAGTAGAATTTTTGCTCACAAGACTCCCCAGCTTAGAGGGAACGTTGCTGGCTGCATCTTAGAGCAGCAAAATTCCCAGGGTTGTAAACTTTCAGGAGTAAAAGTGCCCTTTGTCAGACATGAGTAGGAACGAAGGCCTGAGTCTTTTCAATCCCAGTCAAAAAGGGGAGCCAGTTTGGTGTAGTGGTTAAGTGGGATTTATATCCCACCCTTTACTCTGACTCTCAGAGCGGTTTACAATCTCCTTTACCTTCACCTCCACCACAACTGACACCCTGTGAGGTGGGTGGGGCTGAGAGAGCTCTCCCAGAAGCTGGCCTTTCAAGGACAGAGTCTCAGAGTGGCCTGCAATCTCCTTTACTTTCCTCCCCCACAACAGACACCCTGTGAGGTGGGTGGGGCTGAGAGAGCTCTTACGGCAACTGCCCTTTCAAGGACAGCTCTGCGAGAGCTATGGCTGACCTGAGGCCATTCCAGCAGGTGCAAGTGGAGGAGTGGGGAATCAAACCCAGGTTCTTCCAGATAAGAATCCGCGTGTTTAACCACTACACCTAACTGGCTATATACCAAACCTGACCTGAAGCCCCTCCCCAGGGTCTCAGGCAGAGGTCTTTGACATCACCTGCTGCCTAATCCTCTTTAACTGGCAATGCTGAGGACTGAACTTGGGACTTTCTGCATGCCAAACAGATACTCTGCCCCTGAGCCAGGCCTCCTGGGCACTGCTTGCAACACACCAAGGGAGGCATCGGAGGAGGGCAAGGACCCAGAGTTGCAACATTTGTCAGCATTGTGCCAGCAGGCAACAGGAAGGCAACCAGTTTCCTGCCCCACCCCCCATTTCCTCCTCCTCCTCTTCCTCTTCTCCGGCCGTTCCAAATCTCCATAGCCATGGTTTGCCTGTACCGAAGAAAGCGTCCCCTTTCCTGGGGTCTCCCAAGACCTGCTTTTGGACGCTTCCTTCTCTGGGGTCATGGTGTGGGAAGAAGAGTTCCCCCCACACGCACCATTGCGTCTCTCCCCGCTAGCTCCAGACCAGATGGTGATGAAGGCTTCTTTCAGGGGCTTTAAAATTCCTGAAGGATGTTGGGGGGGGGGGGATTAGCTCCTGATAACCAACGGGAACCTCTCAATTCACTGCCACAGTGAATTCACTGCCGCAGGAGGTGGCGGCGGCTACAAGCATAGCCAGCTTCAAGAGGGGATTGGAGAAACATGTGGAGCAGAGGTCCATCAGTGGCTCTTAGCCACAGCGTATTGTTGGAACTCTCCGTCTGGGGCAAGTGATGCTCTGTATTCTTGATGGTTGGGGAGGGGTCACAGTGGGAGGGCTTCTAGTGTCCTGGCCCCACTGATGGACCTCCTGATGGCACTTGGGTTTTTTGGTCACTGTGTGACAGAGTGTTGGACTGGATGGGCCGTTGGCCTGATCCAACATGGCTTCTCTTCTGTTCTTAAATGCCTTCCTTCCCCAAGCATTGGCGAGAGATTCCTCTCACTTTGGCTGGCATCGGGGCGTCTCTTCTGAAGCCAGAAATGGAAGGTTTGGGGTGCTACAGATTCAGCTCAGGGCATTTTTTTTGCAGCAGGAACTACTTTGCATGTGAGGCCACACACCCCTGATGTAGCCAACCCTCCTGGAGCTTGCAATAGGTCCTGTATGAAGAGCCCTGCCAGCTCTTGGAGGATTGGCTACATCAGGGGTGTGTGGCCCAGGGATGGAATTCTACCAGGAGCTCCTTTGCATATTAGGCCACACACCCCTGATGTAGCCAATCCTCCTGGAGCTTACAGTAGGTCCTGTATGAAGAGCCCTGCCAGCTCTTGGAGGATTGGCTACATCAGGGGTGTGTGGCCTAATATGCAAAGGAGTTCCTGCTACAAAAAAAAAAAAGCCCTGGGCTCTGTTAAAATCCCACTCTGGTAGGCACTTAGTCCTAGTCCGTGGCAGAGCTCTCCCTGCATCATGGATAAGGTCCTGAGTTCAGATTCTTTCCCAGCGTCCTCAGGGGAAAGTATCTTGGGTCAGCGGTGCTGGGAAAGGCCCGTCACTAGACAGGCAAAAATGGTATAAAACAGTTCTGTACGTTAGTGCGGCTAGAGATCTAAGGCAATCGAAAAACATCAGGCCTGGATTCGAATCTCCCACTCAGCCGTGAAGCTCCCTGTAGCTGATTTGGGTTGAACTTACGAGCTCTCAGCGTGGCCCGCTTCACAGGAGCGTCGTGAGGGGAGAGTATTCCAGCCCTGTGCTGCCGGCCTCAGCTTCTTGGAAACGAGCAGTGAATACCAAAAAGGTGAATGGGGCGATGGGAAGCTGTGTTCACGAGCCCTCAGCACCGCTCAGTCGCATCCCCGTGACTCATCTCGGTACCTGGAATGAGCCAGACTGGCGTCTGGAGCCTCGGGCGCATCTTCCCGCGGCTTGGCCAGCCTGGCAGGTGCCCAGCGGCACATCCTGCTTCAACCGCTTGCCCCTCCCTTCTTTGTCCATCTCACCCAGCGCCTGTGGGGGCCTGCTGATGCTGCCTGCCTGCAGTGCCACGGCCTGATCTCTAGATCTGCCAGGATGAAGGGAGGAAGGGCCTGTCTTTTTCATGGGCAGCTGCAGTCTTCCTGACAATCAGGGCTTTTTTATAGCAGGAACTCCTTTGCATATTAGGTCACACACACCCCTGACGTAGCCAATCCTCCTGGAGCTTACAGGGCTCTTCTTACAGGGCCTACTGTAAGCTCTTGGAGGATTGGCTACATTGAGGGGGGGTGGCCTATTATGCAAAGGGTCCCTGCTACAACCACCCCCCTGCACCCTACTAAATGCACGCCGGTCTGTTTGCTGCAAACCAGGAGTCTGAAAGAGGGGGGGTGCGGGCAAACTGTGTTCCAGGAGCTGCTTCCGGTCTGAGTGGAGTCTGTGGCTCAGTGGAAGAGCCTCTGCTTTGCACGTAGAAGGTCTCAGGTTCAATCCCCGGTATCTCCAGTTAAAAGGAACCAGCAGCAGGTGATGGGAAAGACGTCCGCCTGAGACTCCGGAGAGCAAATGCCAGTCTGAGGGGATGATTTTTATAGACCCACGGCCTGGTTCCGTGTAAGGCAGTCTCATGTGCGGTAGTAGCAGAACATCTGCTTGGCATGCAGAAGGTCCCAAGTTCAGTCCCCAGAATCTCCAATAAAAAGGCACAGGCAGTAGGGGATGGGAAAGACCTCAGCCTGAGAACCTGGAGAGCCACTGCCTGTCTGAATAGCGGCTGCGGCTCAGAGGTAGAGCCTCTGTTTGGCACGCAGAAGGTCCCCGGTTCAATCCCTGGCATCTCCAATTAAAAAGAGATCTGGCAGTTGATGTTGGGAAAGACCTCTGCCTGAGACCCTTGAGAGCCGCTGCCGGTCTGAGCAGGCAATATGGACCTGACTCACTATACGGCAGCTTCTGATTAGAACATAAGAGGAGCCATGTTGGATCAGGCCAGTGGCCCATCCAGTCCAACACTCTGTGTCACACAGTGGCCATAAGAACATAAGAGAAGCCATGTTGGATCAGACCAATGGCCCATCCAGTCCAACACTCTATGTCACACAGTGGCCATAAGAACATAAGAGAAGCCATGTTGGATCAGGCCAGTGGCCCATCCAGCCCAACACTCTGTGTCACACAGTGGCCATAAGAACATAAGAGAAGCCATGTTGGATCAGGCCAATGGCCCATCCAGTCCAACACTCTGTGTCACACAGTGGCCATAAGAACATAAGAGAAGCCATGTTGGATCAGGCCAGTGGCCCATCCAGCCCAACACTCTGTGTCACACAGTGGCCATAAGAACATAAGAGAAGCCATGTTGGATCAGGCCAATGGCCCATCCAGTCCAACGCTCTGTGTCACACAGTGGCCATAAGAACAGAAGAGAAGCCATGTTGGATCAGGCCAATGGCCCATCCAGTCCAACACTCTGTGTCACACAGTGGCCATAAGAACATAAGAGAAGCCATGTTGGATCAGGCCAGTGGCCCATCCAGTCCAACAATCTGTGTCACGCAGTGGCCAAAAAACCCAGGTGCCATCAGGAGGTCCATGAAATCACGTGGGAAAGTCCTTCCCCTGAACGATGCTGGGGTGGATGAGCCTGAGTAGACAAGATTGAACTTGATGGGCCAAAGGGCAGATTAAGTCAATGTTGTGCAAGACGGACCCTGAAGAAAGGCAGTTTTATAAATGCAAAGACAGGTTTGGCTGTGGGGCTTGTTGGAGAGATGATTTCAGACCTTGCACTGTAGATCTGTCGGCCTAACCCACTTTCTTTTGCTCCTGCCAGTACATGGGTTGCGTGGAAGTCCTGCAGTCAATGAGGGCCCTGGACTTCAACACGAGGACTCAAGTCACAAGGTGAGCTGTCCTTTCTCTCCCCCACGCCCCGAGGGAGGGAACAGTCTCCCTGACAGATGTGGGTGAGTGCAAACGGGGAATGGTTCCAAGCAGGGCTCTCTCTCTCTTTTTTTTTTACAGGAACGCAGTTCTGACTGGTTTGGCACCAGAGGGTGTGGCCTAATATGCAAATGAGTTTCTGCTGGGCCTTTTCCACGGAAAAGCCCGGTGCAGAACAGTGGTGATGTCAGAGGGTGTGGCCTAATATACAAATGAGTTCCTGCTGGGCTTTTTCTGCAAAAAAAAAAAAAGCCCTGCACAGAACAATGGCGAGATCGGGGTGTGTGTGTGGCCTAATATGCAAATGAGTTCCTGCCGGGGGTTTTCCTAATGCAAAGGAGCTGTGTGTGAAGCGGCGGCGGCAGAGGGTGTGGCCTAATATTCAAATTAGTTCCTGCTAGGCCTCTTCTTCAAAAAAGCCCTCTGTAATGCAATGGTGCCATCAGGGGGTGTGGCTTAATATGCAGATGAGTTCCTGCCAGGTTTTTTCTACCCAAAAAGCCCCGGCTCCAAGCAAAACCAGCCCTTCAGGGCTGGCCCTCAGCAGGCAGGGGGGCCGGCTGCAGAGTCCGGCAGAAAAGGCCAGCCAATGCAGTGCCTCTCTCCCTCTCTCTCTCCCTCCCTCTCCCCACCCATTAGAGGCCAGAGAAGGAGGAGTGAGCCAGGGCAGGCGTGCGAGGGTGTCTGCTCACTCATCCATTACCGGGTAGACTCGGGGTCTGGAAAGAGGCGGCCGGAGGGAGCAGCTGGCAGGAGATGGAAAAGCTTCGGCAGCCAAGCCCCGCACCCCTGTCAGCGGGGTTTTCTTTTAATCCGCCAAAGACAGGAAGCATTTATACAGCCTCATCAAATATTAACCTGCCTCGCTCGATGTTATTTATTTATTTTTTTCCTCCTCTGGCTGCCAAGAGGAACCCGAGGAGCTGGGAATGCAATGTGGGCGTGCATGCACGCGCACAGCTCGCCAGCCGCCTCGGGGCCACGAGCATCAGAATTGGCGAGGAGAAGAAGAAGAAGAACTGCAGATTTATACCCCGCCCTTCTCTCTGAATCAGAAACTCCTTTATCTTCTCCCCCCACAACAGACACCCTGTGGGGTGGGTGGGGCTGAGAGGTCTCTCCCAGAAGCTGCCCTTTCAAGGACAACCTCTGCCAGAGCTATGGCTGACCCAAGGCCATGCCAGCAGGTGCAAGTGGAGGAGTGGGGAGTCGAACCCGGTTCTCCCAGATAAGAGAGCTATGGCTGACCCAAGGCCATTCCAGCAGGTGCAAGTGGAGGAGTGGAGAATCAAACCCGGTTCTCCCAGATAAGAGTCCGCACACTTAACCACTACACCAAACTGAGAGAGAGGCTGTCTTCTTGGGGTTTTCTCACCCCTACCTGGAGGGCCAGTCCCTGCTTTGCCATGCCTCTTTCCCCTCCACCTCCTTCCCAGCTTTTCTCCCCCCCCCCCCGGTAAATCTTCACCTTGTGATACAAGAGTGAACGATCGCTTTGCGCCCCTGAGCTTAAGGCATCTCTCAGGAGACTGTCAGTTGCATCTCTGTGTGAGTCTCCAGTGCAGTCCTCTCCCATTCTGACGAAGCTCTACTTAAGAGGGGGGGGGGTCATTCTGCTGCCTTTCCGCAAGGGTGTGTGTGTGTGTGGTCCTCACAGCATTATTTATTAAAACACCCTACTCTTTTCCTTGTGGTTCAAGGCGGCTTGTATTCACTCAGTTGCTCTCAGTGCAGATGAGTGAAGGAAGAACCCACCCTCGATGATGGCTACCTGTTGTGGCTCTGCGGGAGTCACTGCCCTAGGTTGGCCTCCTACTCAGGCATCCCCAGTCCCGATTCAGAAAAAGAGATCCTAAGCTTGAGAAGAGCTGCCTTGTGTTTATAAGCGTCGTGGGCATACAGTGGCACCCCTTTTTGCCAGCACATTTCTCCTTCCTCCCCCGCCTCCCTACTCTGCCAATCCAGGAAGAAAGAGTAGAGCCGCGAAATCAGATAAGAGACCCTCTAGCCCAGCATCCTGTTTCTCACCCAGAGGGCAAAATGGTTCTGGGAGACTCATAAACAGTGAGCCAGCTTGGTGTAGTGCTTAAGAGGACTCTAATCTGGGAGAACCAGGTTTGATTCCCCACTCCTGTCCAAATGCGGCCAGCTGGGTGACCTTGGGTCAGTCACGGCTCTCTCAGAGCTGTTCTCTCAGGGGCAGTTCTCTCAGAGCTCTCTCAGCCCCACCTACCTTGCAGCGGTGTCTATTGTGGTGAGAGGAAGGGGAAGGTGGTTGTAAGCCGCTTCGGGACTCGTTCGGGTAGTGAAGGGTGGCGTACAAAACCAGCTCTTCTTCTTAATGAAGGCAGCAGTCCTCCCCATGCTGTCGACCTCTGCCCTTGGGGTTCAAAGGTAGACTGCTTCTGAACATGGAGGCACCTTTGAACCAGGGCTTTTAAAAAAAATAAAAGGCCCAGCAGGAACTCATTTGCATATTAGGCCAGACTCTTTCATGTCACCACTGTTTCACACAGGCCTTTTTTGGTAGTGAAAGTCCAGCAGGAACTCAATTGCATATTAGGCCACACCTCCTGATGGCACCATTTTTTCACACGGGGCTTTTTTTGTAGAAAAAGCCCAGCAGGAGCTTATTTGCATATTAGGCCACACTCCTTGATGTCACCATTGTTTCACACGGGGCTTTTTTTTGTAGAAAAAGCCCAGCAGGGACTCATTTGCATATTAGGCCACATCCCCTGACGCCAAGCCAGCCAGAGCTGCATTCCAGTGCATTCCTGCTCCAAAAAAAGTCCTGCTTTGAACCATTGTGGTGAATAACTCTTCCTCCATGAATCTGTCCCTCTTCAAAGAAGTTCAGGACAGCCTTTCTTGCGGTAGAACGCAAACTGGCACAGGTCTCTTGCTGACATATCCAAGAGCAGATTGGGTTGGATGGGCGAAGGTGGACAGATTTGGCCGGGGCTGTGTTCCAGATGTTTAGCAGCGCTCAGAAGGCTCTCTTTCTGCTCTCCGTACAGGGAGGCCATCGGCTTGGTCTGTGAAGCAGTGCCCAGTGCCAAGGGAGCCGTCCGCCGAAGAAAGGTGAGACACTCAGCCAGGAAGCTGTCATGGTGGCAGGGTGGGGCTGGGTGGACCGTTCAAAGGAAGGGGCCACGCACTCCGTAGAAAAGCAGCAGACATCGGCAACTACGCTTTCCATTTTCTCTGTGCCATCATGAGGGCTAGACGCTTGCTGTGACTTGAAACTGGCGACTGGAGACACAGGGAGTCAACGTAGGGATGAAGAGCGGGGTCGGGGAGGAGCTGTGTTAGCCTGTAGCAGCCCGAAGCACCAAAAGTGTCATAGCACTGTGAAGACTAGATGGTTCCTGGTGGCAGAAACTTCGGTGCATGAGAGACAACTTCTGCGGAGTTGATTCTGCCCTCCGTTTCCCCCAGGCTTCGGCTTAGAGCAGGGATGGCCAGGCCGTGGCTCAGGAGCCACATGTGGCTCTTTCACACTCATTTGGCTCTCAAAGCCCCCACTGCACCATTGTCTGGCTTGGAGAAGGCATTTGTCTCTTTAAATCACTTATCCTAGCAAAACCAGCCGGTGGCTTGGAGAATGCCTTAAAAGTTTTCTTACCACCTCTCCCTCCCACCCTTCCTCCCTCTCTCCCTTCCTCCCTCTCTCCCTCCCTTCCTCCCTCTCTCCCTCCCTCTCTTCCTCCCTCCCTCCTTCTCTCCCTCCCTCCCACCCTCTCTCCCTCCCTCTCTTCCTCCCTGCCTCCTTCTCTCCCTCCCTCTCTCCCTCCCTTCCTCCCTCCCCATCTTCCTTCCTTCTTTCCTTCCTACCTTCCCCTTCCCTCCCCTCCCTCCCTTCCATCCGTGCAGCTCTCAAACATCTGACGATCATGTCTTGGGGCTCTCAAACATCTGACATTTATTCTGCACGGCTCTTACGTTAAGCAAGTTTGGCCACCCTGGCTTAGAACAAAAAGGATTGTTCCTTCCAAGGACCACGAGAACAGACCTTCAAGGTTTTCTCACAGGCTTGGGGGAGAGACACAGCTTTGGAGGGGCGCTCACTTCCCCACAGGAGGGGAGGACTCCGGCCCAGCCGCCCCTTTTTCCCCGAGGCCGCCCCTCACTGGGAAGTGGAAGGGAGGAGGGAGACACTGCAATAAAACACTCTGAGCAGGCAGCACTGATCAATATATAACCATAACGGTCCGTCTAATGGACAGAAAGGAGAGGGAGGGTCAATCCGCCCATCTCCCTTTTCTTCCTCATTCTTTTCCCTCTTCCTGCAGCACATCCTCTCCAGGTTTGTTTCTCGCATTCCCTCCCTCTTTCCCACCCCCCCCCCTCCATCCGATTTATATAGTTTGCGCGGTGTCTTTTTGGTGTCATTGTTAACCCACCCTATCCCTGCCTAGCTGGGAACTGTGCCGGCTTATGGGTTTTGAGGTCCTCCGTTTGCGGAAAGGAGGTTTTTATGGGAATTCGTATTTCTTTCCTCTTGCCGAGAATCCGGTGTATTTGTAGGCTTCCTCTCTGCTGCCCCCACCTTGTTATCACAGTGCTAGCCCTTCAATATTTATCCATTGTAATTATATAATATCAGTGGTTCACCCTGTTTCTCTAGTTGGAGAGCCAGTTTGGTGTAGTGGTTAAGTGTGCGGACTCTTATCTGGGAGAACCGGGTTTGATTCCCCACTCCTCCACTTGTACCTGCTGGCATGGCCTTGGGTCAGCCATAGCTCTGGCAGAGGTTGTCCTTGAAAAGGCAGCTGCTGTGAGAGCCCTCTCCAGCCTCACCCACCTCACAGGGTGTCTGTTGTGGGGGAGGAAGGGAAAGGAGATTGTGAGCCGCTTTGAGACTCTTCGGAGTGGAGGGCGGGATATAAACCCAGTATCTTCATCTACCTCACAGGGTGTCTGTTGTGGGGGAGGAAGGTAAAGGAGATTGTGAGCTGCTCTGAGACTCTTCAGAGTGGAGGGCGGGATATAAACCCAGTATCTTCATCTACCTCACAGGGTGTCTGTTGTGGGGGAGGAAGGTAAAGGAGATTGTGAGCCACTCTGAGACTCTTCGGAGTGGAGGGCGGGATATAAATCCAATATCTTCATCTACCTCACAGGGGGTCTGTTGTACGGGAGAAAGGTAAAGGAGATTGTGAGCCGCTCTGAGACTCTTCGGAGTGGAGGGCGGGATATAAATCCAATATCTTCAATATCTTCTTCTAGTACAGGGGCCTCCAACCTTTTTGGCCCCAGGGCTGGCAGGGTGGGGGCACCTGAAACCCTGAAGGAGACCCCTGACTTGACATCCAAACAATGTACCCCTGGAATGTGATATTGCAATATAACCCTAGAATATTAACATACAGCAACGCCCATCGGAACGGGAATGGTCTCTTTTGAGCATAAGAGAAGCAAATCCGGTTCAATCTAGGCCCCAGGCAGGCTGGAATGATGTCAAGTTTGGTTCACCGGCTGGGCAGACGTCTTGGCTGTGCTGAAAGGCTAAAGAGCATCCATTTCTCTGATCCTGGGAATGAACAACTTCAGGCCCAGAGAGAGAGATATAGTGGGCAAAGCTGTTAAAATTCCTTTACCCTTGTCCCCAAAACGTTTACCTGTTACCAAAACGTAAAACCCGGCAACATATAAACAAATGGTCTGTATGTATGCTCTGTTATTCTTCAGGAAAGACAGCAGAAGCAGAAAGGTCAAAGACCAAGAGTCATATTGTTGTGTGGATGTGTGCTATATCTGTAATCTGGTTTCACCTTTCTGCCAGGGAAGCGGAGTTCTGTAGAATTTCTATTGTTCTTTAATTGCTGCTAAAGGCCATCAGAGTTAACCAGTCTCCTGAACACTTGATGAATGGCTATCCATTCTGACATTTAGGGAGAAATCTATCACTTTTGGTGAGCTTCAAAGGAACCAGCCTGGGCCGCTACAGGGCCATAAACTCATTTGGCCAGTGTAATTAAAATTCCTCTTTTGGGGTATGGGCATATGACAACCGGATCTCTGAATAAATACTCAGCATATGACACCCCGTTTTTCCATTGGATAATTAGTTTGTGACACTCTGCTTCCCCATTGGGTAATTGAACTGCTTGATGTGAGGTAACTGACCCTAGAAAACAAGCCACTCTTGTCAAATTTTAGATTTTTCCACCCTCCCCTCCATTCAGGAATTTTCCCATCCTCCCCTCCCTTTCTGCCTTAATTCCCCCCCCCTTCTTCTCGTGAGGAATCTCCAGAGGTCTCCTGCCTTCTCTGATTAGCCTACTCTGCAAGATCTAGGTATTGTATACCCCCCCCCATCCACGCCTAGTCAGCTAACTTCTGCAATTCCCTCTTGTATGCTTCAACATTGTTTGATTGGGATGTAACTGTCTGAAAATCATTTCCTATAGTAAAATCCATTGTTTAACCAAAGGATTTTCAGCGGTCTGTCTCCGTAAAGATTGACAGAGATCCCGCTTCACCTCGCGTCTCTTAGACTTGCCATTTTGAGCTAAGAAATATTAATATTCCCCAATAAAAAAACTGTTTGAGGTGGTAACACCGCCCCCCCCCTGTGGTGTCTCGTCCCCCCCCCCTTCCATTTTCATAATTTTAAGGCCCGGGAAGGGGCGTTGAATCACCTCCCAGGCCGCCACTCCAGCCGATCAGCTGATCAGC